>NW_015387207.1:119048-146031 GCF_001527695.2 Protobothrops mucrosquamatus
GGCAACTCCCCCCACAATGTCCCAGCACCTATGCCAGCAGCGATGGCCACAGTCCAGATGCCTCCAAAGTCCACAACAACAGTTGGCAGCAACAGTTGGCACCACCAGTCTCTCTCCTCCTGGTACTTCTTCTCTGGAATTCCTCCTCAGGTCTCAGGATTCAAAACCACCCCCCTCCCTTTACTCTTTATTATTAAAACCCGAGGCTAGAAACCCCAGCCAGCTCCCTTTCTCCACACTCTCGCTTGCCTCCGTTTCAGATATCCTCCCACGGAGGAAGCAATAAAACTTCACTCCCTAGCCTCTATTTAAAATACCCTTGATAGAAAAATAAAATAAGCTTCCAGACCTTCTCTTCTCAACTCCAACCAACCCCGGCCTTCTCCTTTCCTTTCCTTTCCTTTCCTTTTCTATCCTTCCTCCTTCCACTTACGCCAGCCACACCCAAAGCCAACTGCAGCTGTCCCAATCTTTTCCTTCCCAGTCAAGCTCCTGCAAGCACTCTCAGGCAGTCCCCGCTACACAGGCTAATTCTGCTGATCGCCAGCAGTTCGATTCTGAGCAGCTCAAGGTTGACTCGGCCTTTTATCCTTTCAAGGTCGGTAAAATGAGGACCCGGATTGTTGGAGGCAACATACTGACTCTATAAACTGCTTAGAGAAGGCGGTAAAGCACTATGAAGCAGTATATGTCTTAAGTGCCATTGCTAGTTCTGCAAGGCAAGCATTCTTAACCTGTAGTAGTAAAACCCTTGGTATATTACAATTGCTGTGAGCTTCTTTGAATCACCAAAGATTTGCTTAACATTTCTGTGTAGCAACTGACGGGGAGGGAATTTTCTAAAACAGGGCTTTTCAACCTTTTCACCCATCGTACCACTTTTAGGATATGGCAATATTCGAGTACCACCTAGCAAGGTGTCAAAAACTTGATGACCAAAAAAAAAAGAGGAAAAAAGTGATAAAGTACAGGTAGTCCTCGACTTACAACAGTTCACTTAGTGACTGTTCAAAGTTACAATGGCACTGAAAAAAGTGCCGCCAAGGCACAGCCGAGCAAGACACCTGCCTGCCCACCTGGCAGCGCTCTCATTCCCCTCCCCCACTACTTTTCTAGGATGGTCGTGTACCACCTGCCAGGTGCCAATGTACCACAGGTGGTACCCGTACCACTGGTTGAAAAGCCCTGTTCTAAAATACCCGGTTTTTTTATTTCTGCGGTGGTTTCATAGAGTTTGTGGGCACCTCCAACTCCCAACCCAGCTGCGAAAATCTCAGTTTCTGCAGTTTAGTTGTGAGGAACTACCCTCCAGAATGCAAAAAGGTTATCTCACGAGCTCCCTTTGATTCAGGGAGATTATTACACTGGCCGGAATCCACCTTCCGGTCAGTGTTCTCCACAGCCGGATCTCTCTGCTCCTTCGGAGATAGCAGCCCATCATAACTCCCCAACGGGAAGTTTCTGAATCAATCACATTTGGGGTATGCTAAGACTTGGGGGGGCCAGGAAGAGAGGCATCCGTGCTGGTTGGGTGGGTCCCTCTCTCTAGTGTGGCCTCAAGAAGTAAAACAGCGTGTTTTTTTCCCCTCCTCTTCGATCTGTGCAGGAGATGATGGCCGTGAAAGACTTCGTGGAGAAGCTGTTGCCCAGGATTTAAGCCAAGCTAGTCAAGACTGTTGCAGGGAGAGGAGACAGAGGTCACCAGCTTTGATCTTGAACCCTTGACCTGTTGGCTGCAATTGGAAAGCCCTGGCAATCCACCTCCTCACCAGTCACTCGTCTCCTTTCTCGAGCCTTCCCCTCCTGCCTGCGCTGTCCCCCCCCCTCCTGTGCAAAGGGGGGGGGAGAGTGTCCTTCTCTCCCACGTGGCGGGTGAAGGTACCAAGTGGTTTTAAGGTACAGCTGAGATCCTAATCTTGCAGATTATTATTTCAGTCACCTTTCAGTATTTCCCTGTTCTCTCCTCTTTCCTGTTTTGTCTCGCCCCCCCCACCCCCAAAAAAACAACAACAAATCTAAACATAAAACTGCCTGTGGCTGTGGCAAAGAACTGCGTGGTAGCCAGAGGCTTAAAGCAAAAAGGTATTAAGAGACGGTGTTCTGGCTATTACAGTACTTTCAAAGGAGTTTTTACGGTTCGGTCTTCTGAACTGTCCACCAGGCATCCTTCCCCCTCACGATGCTCAGCCCGTCCCACTTCAATTTTCACTGGGACCATTTTAACGATGCAGGCAGGCTCAGCTCTCTCCGGCGTGGCAAGGCCTGTTTCTGCCCTGCGCAAGCCTCTCTGTACCATAAGCTCTCCTCCTAAAGTCCATCAGCAAAAAGAGGAAGAAGTTGCGTTGTGTTGAAGGGCCACGGCCGGTTGGTTCCCCTTGTGACAGTGGCAGCTGCTCCACCAGTCCCTGCCCTGAATGGAGTGATAAAGCGGTGGAGAGGACCCACTGCGCCAGGAGTCACTTCATGTGGTGTGCGGTGGGCTGTTTTGTTGTGTTCTGTCCTCTCCTCCGCGCTGCCTTTCTCCTGACCCACGGGACCCTTTTTGTTTTGTTGTGAGCAAGAGAAAATGGCCATCCAGGGGAGTGGACTCAAGATGGCTCCGGCCAGTAGGCCTCCCTAGACTACGGTCTCCGACAGTTCCACTTACTAGTCTGGGCAGTGCTCAGACAATGGCTGTTGTAGCCTGCTAGGCCAACTTGTGTTCCTGCCCAGTCACACACCAAGCAAGTGCCAACTGGGTTTTGGTGTGTGTGTGTGCCATGTCGCCAGAATTGTGCTCCTGCTGCATCCCCCCCCTCCCCACTTCCTGTGTGGTTCCCTGAGTCCGTTGTCTCTTGCTTTCTCCTTGAGATCAGGCTTGTGCCTCCGAGCAGTGTGCTGTTGAACAGCAGTGATGTTTCTTTTCCTTCTCTCCCTTGTGAGTCATTGCTATGGGCTTATCATAGGACTGGCAGCCAGGGACAAGATGCAACTTCAAAAGGAACTTTCCCCCCCCCCTCTTCCTTTTGTTTTGGTGAAGGGCTAGTCTTGTCTTGTGTGTCACCCTGCCACCTGTTGTGTGTGTGGACTTCGCACCCTTCCTTCTCCCTATCCTATGCAGTCCTTTACACTGGGCAACGGCAATAAGAAGCCCCAGAACTAGGACAAACATCTCCTTTCCTCTCCTGGCTTTTGTGATGGGATAGAGACAGGCTCACCCAACATGCCGTTGAGGTTCCACTGCATTTGGGGCATCTAAATTGAGATCCTTGTGAACTGCAGCTCCCTCCCGTGCCCCATGCTTGGTAATCCAGCCAGCATGGCCAAGGCCTTTTGCAAAAGTGGCTCCTCTTCTCAGAAGCTGAGAAGAGTGGGGATGACGTGTGCGTGGCCGTTGTGTGGCAAAGTAGGATCATCCAGTGAAAGGGAGACACGGTTTGGGCAGAGGAAGAGGCCTGGCCTCTTTGTGCAAGCCCCACCTGCCCCAGCAAAGGATGGCTCACCTACCTTCATCTCTAGATTGCAGGGGCATCTCCATCTGAACCTTTATTTTTGAGCGGAAGTGCCGCTCCTGTCCACACAGGTAATAAGTGGTGGTGGAAAAGGAGAATGTCTCCAGCCTCCTGTCCTTGCCAAGAAAACACAATATTCCTCTTCAGCTCCTTTGTGTTTCCCCTGTTTCAAAGGAAATGGCTTCTGCAGCTGTCTGACCTGCACGTGGAAGTGCTAATAGATAGGAAAAAACACTCCTGCTCGGTCTTGCTACTGAGCACCACCAGAAAGCAGGGGTAAAATTCTGAGAGGGTAAAATGAGTTGTGCAACCTAATGGACCACAAGTGTGTGCAGATATCATTCCCGATGTTTCCATTAAAAAAAAAAATAAAAAAATCTTTGCAAGTAAAACAGAACACATAAAGGGAATCCTGGCTCACCTTCCCCCCCCCTTCCCTTTCTGCTTATTTTTTTTTTTTTAAGAATGGAGCTTGTTTTGCTAAATTAGGTTCTGCACGCATTTGCAGCAAGAAATAGCGCAGCCTACTTCACCATTCTCGCGTCCTCCGTGTTCTACTGCATTTCAGCTTACCTTCTGCACCAAATAAACCCGCAAGGGGCCACGTGTGGCCAGGCTGGTTGCCTGTTGTCACCGCTCAGCTCCTCTCAGGCCACTGAGTTGTAATGCCTTGCAGAGCAAGTGGAGAGATCCCTGCTCTGGGTTCTGCTGGCCCAACTTCCTCATTGGGCCTTCCCAAAGCTGTTGTCAACGTGGCCTGCCTGGTATAGAAAGGACGGGAATGAACACAGAAGCCCCCCAAGGAAGAAGATGCTTCTCTCTCTGTTCCTGCAAGGGGATCTCAACAACCTCTTCTCCCTTTCCCTCTGTCTCCCTCGTATGTCGTTTTAATTTTTGTGTTCCTTCCTTCAAGATTAAACAGAAACCGACATCGGTGCCTCGTCCTTTTGCTTTGTTAAAACCTCCTCGCGGCGGGGTCGTCGCTTTCTCCTGCAGGGAGGGTTGTAAGTGTTTGACAGCGCTTGCGAACATCTGAAACCTGGGGTGGTCTGTACTTGGCTGCTGTGAGGGGCTGGATAACCAGAGGAAGAGCTACCCCCTAAAGGTGCTTTTTCCAAAAGGCAACTGGACTTTCTTGTTGTTGTTTTTTTTCTTCTTGAAAACATTTTGCTTCTCACCCAAGGAACTTTTTCAGAAGCTTCTTAGATGAGAAACGAAATGTTTTCCAGAAAAAAAAAAAAGAACACCCCATGACCTGAATGATTGAGAATTTCCATAGGCAGAGAAAGGGCTGTTTACTTCCTCTATATCAGGGGTAGTCAACCTTGGCTCTTTTATGACTCGTGGACTTCAACTCCCAGAATTCCTGAGCCAGCTGTGCTGGCTCAGGAATTCTGGGAGTTGAAGTCCACGAGTCATAAAAGAGCCAAGGTTGACTACCCCCTGCTCTGTATGTTTACAGCAGCTCTTGCCATGCTGGCCTGGTACGTTGAGTGAAGTCAACTCTGGGTGAGACGATCCTCCTTTGTGCTGTGTGTGCACACCCAAGGTTTGGTCTGGAATTCTATACAAAGGGTACGAATGATCTGCATATGAGATAGCACTTTTGGTGATTGGAAGGGAGGAGCAGTTCCAGGGAGGGCTGGTTTCATTTTTCTTGCTTGGTCTGTTTGCCATTGTGCTTCCCAGGGGTTTCCCAAGGTTTCTCTGAGCATCGTTCTTTGACCGTGGTTTCAGATTTGGGGCATTCTGAAAACAAGCACGCGCTTTCCCTCTGAGCAACTAGCCCAGTGATGGCGAATCTTTTAGAGACCGAGTGCCCAAACTGCAACCCAAAACCCACTTATGCATCGTCGAGTGCCGGGTGGGTGTGGCCCATTGGATGGGCGTTGCTGCGGTGGTAACGGCAGACTGGGTGGGACTAAAAAGTTCAATCAATCAATTCCAACTTTGCAAGATCTTTTTTTTCCTGTGAGAAGTTGAAATTGACTGAACCTTTTTTTTTTTTTGCACACGGCGGCGGAGGCCTAAAGCGAAAAGGTTTTATAAAACCCAGCTGAAGGCCTAGGACTGAGGCGGCGGCGCGCGTGCCCACAGAGGGCTCTGAGTGCTGCCTCTGGCACCCGTGCCATAGGTTCACCACCACTGAAGTAGCCTCTCTTCCCTCCCGTAATGTCAAGCGAAAATCAGAAATTTCACTGTGGTTACATTTTATCTGAAGCATTCTTCCCCTGTGGGAAATGACCTTCTAGTCCTCTTGAGAGCATCTCTTCAGGTTCTGCAAATCCTGCCAGGCAGACTCAAGGCCATCCCACCCACCAGTCAGCGGAGTTGTTTCACCACATGAATGTGTCTGTTTGCATAGCAACTAAGCCAGGCCTTCCATCAGCACAAGAGCTTGAGGTTTGTCACTGACACAGGCAGCTCTAAAATAGTTTTGAACAGGCTTTGATTTCTTCTTCCCCTCCCGTTTATTTTTTAAGAGAGCTATAGATCACTTAATAGTGATTTTGATGGATTACATGCCGTCCAGTTGCTATCATCTCTTAGCAACCACATAGACAGATGTTCTTCATGATGATCTGCCCTTAATGGGGTCCTTCAGGACTTTAAAGCCTAAAGATTGATCAGAAAGACTAATAATAATAATAATAATGATGATGATGATGATGATGATGATGATAAAGTTGGAAGGGATCTTGGAGGTCATCTAGTTCAACCTCCTGCTCAGGCAGGAAACCCTATACCATTTCGGACAAATGGCTGTCCAATTTTCTTCTTAAAAACGTTCAGTGTTGGAGCATTCACTGCTTCTAGAGGCAGGTTGTTCCACTGGTTAATTTTTCTGTCAGGAAAGTTCTAGGTTGCTTCTCTCCTTGCTTAGTTTCCATCCGTTGCTTCTTGTCCTGCCTTCAGGCGCTTTGGAGAATAGCTTGACTCCCTCTTCTTTGGGGCAGCCCCTGAGATATTGGAACACTGCTATCATGTCCCCCCTCGTCCTTCTCTTCGTTAAACTAGACATACCCAATTCCAGCAACTGTTCCTTATATGTTTTAGCTTCTACCTTTCCCAATATCAAGAGTTTTCTCCAGAGAGATGGGTCTTCAAATCATGTGTTCAAAGAAGCATAATTTGAGCCTGATCACCTAACGCACTAATTTTCAATGTCGTGTACAGTAAAAGACATTGTGGGAATCCAGCCAGACCCCCTTTATAAACCAATTTCAGCCGTTATACTTTATTAAACCCACAACCAAACATCTTGCATGAGTGCAGCCAATGAATACTGCAAATTCGTTACTTATCTATGTGCCACTGCAATCGACAACCAATTCATATTACCACCTCAAAAGTAAGTAATTTATTAGAGCAATAATACTCAAGGCATTTATTCTTGATGTCACTTTTCTCCCCTAGGTATTCCTCTGGAGTATTGCTATCAAATTGCCTGTTAGCTTTTCCCCTGCGTTTCTTATATCTGGTTCAGATTTTCAGGAAGCTTAGTTTGGGGAGGAGCAGGCAACCTTAGCGCAGCTTTGGCTTCCTTTGAAGAAGGCTAATGAATAACTTACAGCAAATGAACCTGTTGCTACCTTTTTTGTTACAAGACTTTTCATAGCCTATTTACTGTAGGATCTCTTAAAATCTCTACCGAAATGCTTCTTTTACCACTCAGTCACTATCTGAAAAGTCTTAATACAGGGGTTCCCAACCAGGGGTGCTCACACCTCCTGGGGGTGCGAGCGTGATATTCCAAGGGGTGCGAAAACTTGGGTTTTCAAAATTATAGTATATACACGTAATTCGTTGTCGTTATTTTGAACTTTTGTAAGAGGTGCGAGAATATATCAGAAGCATTCTAGGGGTGCGGGGTATAGAAAAGTTTGGGAACCACTGTCTTAGTAGAATAGCTCAGGGTTGAACTGTAGAGTTCCTGATGGTTGTTTGCTTGCAGATGTTTAATTACCTGACTAAGTAACTCCATCAGTTCTAGTGAGTGTGAGGTCGACTCCCTCTTGATATACAATAGCTTGCCTTGCCAGTTGGTGGATGTCTGGTTTTTCTACTTGGCTGTTCCTTGATTAATGTATAGTTTTCTGCTTGATTGTCTGTCTGGTGTTGATCCCTGTTTATCTGGGCATGGGCTGCTGGAGAGGATGTGTTCTGATCTTTTTGTTTCCTTCTTAGCTTTTTATTGTTTCGTTTGAATGGTGTGTAAATGTGGTTTATCTGCATGTGTCTATTGATGGCCGATTTATCTGAATGCTAAGCTTCTAGGAATTCTCTAGCATTTTTAGATTCGGCTTGATCTAGAATGCTCGTTTCCTAGTTGAAACTATGATCTATCCTTGTGTTGTGAGATTAAGATTTCACTGTGTCATCTGATTACTCGTCGACGTTCATGAATGTGCTCTGCTAATCTTATACTTCTCTGTCTCAGACAAGTTGTTGATGGGTCTTTTGGTTTAGTTAAGAGGTTTTGGAGAGCTTTTGGTTGATTTGTGTGTGTTATGATTGTAATAGTCTGTTGGTTGTTTCTGAGATGTTTTTTGATATTTGGCAATGTTATTCTTTTCATAACTTGTGTCAGTTGTAGTGTAATGGGTTGAGTGGCTAGACATTTTTTTTGATAAAGATTCCCTTAAAAGCATTTTAATGCAAATCTATAAGTCTGCCTTTGGGGTGGGGAATTGTTCATGGCATTTTGGATTCTTGCTGTTGTGCTTCCTAACAGAGACAGAACATAGGCTTGGTGCACAGTTCATCAAAATCCATCCTCTCTGGCCTGAGATAGAGCAATTCTAAGAGCTGTTCCAGCAAAACAGATGTGGGGATGGGGAGGCTGTTGAATAAATAACGTGCTTGCTTTAGTAAAACACAACTAGTTTTTTTTTTAAAAAAAATAGAACCCCCCCTTTTCCAAGAATATCACATCACCATCTTAAAGCTCTTGAAACCGTTTTTTAATTTTATTTTTAAGTGAAACTCTCATGGCTCCAAAAAGATTGTCCATTCCTACTCTTGAAGCATCCAGAAAGGTTTTTTTTTAATTTATGTGCACATTAATATTAATCATATAACGTCAATGTTCTGAGCCTTGAAAGCTATTTAAATTTCTTTCAAGAGTTGTTCTTGAAAGTTGTTCTTATTCTCACAAGGCTAACATTAGGGGAAAACCAGTGTGATTTCAAAAGTCACTTGTGAATTACTGACCAGGGAGTGGGCAGAAGTCCTAGATTGTGCATAATAATCTGAAAGGCAGAAGACATAACCATAAAGGTTAAAAAGAAGAAAGAACAGGTCCATACTTGCTAATAATAAAAAATCAAAGTAGCTTTTAATGGAGGAATGGCGCAGGAATGCAAAAAAAAAAAAAAAGATAATTTATGGCCAAGCAGATAGAGTTGTTCCATCTTGCCCTTGCAAATTCCACAAATGTTTGTCATTTGTTCTTTTGGGTTAACACAAAGACTGGAATTTCATTGGATATGCAAGAATGGGTGGGGAAAAACTGTGAAGGAAATCTAGTCACTTCCTTAGTGGATAATCATGATTTATCGTAACATGATTTTGACCAAGTTGTTTGCGGTATGAAAATTAAAATAAAATTTGTCCTTACACTGCAAACTCAAATTGGCATAAGAAGCTAAACAAAAAATGGTAACCAGACAGAGCAAGATTCCTTAGGCTGCACTAAATGCTGTTTGTAAAGAGATGGGCATTGATTCAGAGCCTAAAATAGTGGCTTCCATTGGACACAAGATGGGAGACTGATTTAGATCATTTTCAACGTATCAAAACAAACCTGTAAATAGCTTCAACCTGCATAATGAAGTCATTTATACAGCCAAGGAAAGAGGTAGTGATTTGCAGTAGAAGCACATTGTCCCTACATCATAAAATGGAAGTGGGCAAAAGCAATTCTACTGTAATTGTTTTAAAGAGCACACCCGTCTGAAGTCTTATATTTGCAACATGAGCAGATACTTTCACAGCAACGAGTACTGGAATGGTCTTGTAGCCCACCACTCTCCACCTCTTACAAGCAGTCTCTCCCTCTCTGCTCTCTGCTAAAAGTTATTTTGGAGATGCTGTGTCAAACTTTCATAGCTGCCACTGCCTTGTCTAGTTTGATAGGCCTTTGAACCTTAACTGAAATGCTAAACTCAAGATATATTGTATTTCAAGAGCTTTGATTTTTCACCAGCTTTGTTATAAGGACCTGGCTGATGCTGTTGGCAGAAGAATCTGAATTCAGTTTAAATTCTGCACCAACAGTCACAGTATCTAATCATTTGAGTCCCTTGATCATGCAGAGCATCTTCTTTTATAAGTAGTCCTCCGCTCACGACTGGTCACTTAGTGACAGTTTGAAGTTATGACGGACCTACTGCGGGGAAGGCACTTCCGACCTGGATTTGAAGCTATGATGGTCAGGTCTATTCCCTCCCCTCAATTTCTAATCATGTGACTGTTCTTCAGATGCTTGGCAACCGGGCCACATTTATGGCCACCTGCAACATCCCTAGGTCACACGACCTGATGGCTTTCAGCAAAACCGTGCCCATAGTGAACCATTGGCGAACCACAAAAAAGTAGTAAAATTGATGCTTTATGGCTGTCACGAATTATGACTACAATGAGAGGCTCCATGATCGTCATGACAAGGACTATACTGTCTAGCTACCTTGCTGGCAGACCATTATGCTCTTCAGTTTTTTTTCCCAATGTACTATCAATGTAGTATCTTAAAGCATCTCTTTTCAAGATATTAGACATATCACTGCATGTAGTGCCTTTAGCTGTATCACTATCCAGAAGAACTTAAAAGGTTCACTAAGAATCTGTGATGTCTGTTTTAAAGACCAACCAGCCCAACAGCTTTTGGACTGTCGTCTGAGCAATGTTAAAATTTACAGCTTAAAGAGATACTTCCATTTCTATTATTTTGCTCAAAATAATGAGCGTACGGTTTTTATACTTTAGAAAAAGGAGTGGAGATAATGACAAAACCAACTTCACCACCGTCAGGCTTAGTTTTTTTTTTTTTTAACCATTTCTGTATCTTGGCTCTTCCACTCAAATGAAAGAACCAGGTCTCTGAAATCTTGCTCTCTTAACCCTAAACAGCTCTCGTCTCTTGAAACCAAAGAGTTGTGGATTAAATCCCCCCCCCCAAAGCCAACCAGGCTATAGAGAAACGTTTGGATTTTGTCCTCCTGTGACATGCAGCTAGGTGTCCCGCTGCTCCTAATTCAGTAAAAAAACACGTCCCCTCAGTCAGTAAAAAAGACTCCTTGAGTTTCTTTCTGGCAGAGAGATAGGATGAGGAGAAGAGAAGAGGCAACTTAAAGAGGGCAATGGCATCCTCATCTGGTGTGATGAGTCGGTTCCAAAAAGGAAAGAAGCATGGACCAGCTTCCTTTTTCAAAACTAGTCAGCCCTGGACCAGTGTGCCAGTGGTTGTACGTGAGTAGAACAAGCAGCATCTTCCATCTCCTAGTTCTTGCTGAAACCGATGGGATTCTGTGACTGCCACCGCCATAAGTCCTCACCTGAAAACAAGAGGGAGAGGAAGGAGAGTAGAGAGAGGAATAATAAGGGTCCGGCAAGATCAGACATGAGGAGGTGATAAGCCGCCTGGGAAAGCCAAGGGAAATCATCAAAACAATTAAAAAATATTAGAATATTTTGGACATGTGATGCGACACCCAGAAAAATACGGCATAGTCCATTTAATCCTCCAGGGAAAGATGGAAGGCAAATGAGGTCCCAGGCAGAAGAAGAACATCGTGGCTTCAAAATCTAAGGGATTGGTTTGGACAAAACTTAGCAGCACTTTTTCGTGAGGCTGCTAATAAAAACAGGATTGCCAACATGATCGCCAACGTCCGATAACGGATATGGCACAAGAAGAAGAAGCAGCAGCTTGCTTTTAGGTAGGTATCAAAATGTACTGGGAAGGATAGAGGTTGATTTCGTTCTCCAGTAGGAGGGGGAAGCAAAATGTTCCTTGAAAGATGAGCAGCAAGCAGAAAGTTTCTACTTACACATTTTGTCCAGGCCAAAGATAGCTTTCCAACCCAGCTCCCGCTCAGCTAAACCAGGATTTGCATAACAAGAGGCTACGTCCCCTTCTCGACGTTCAACGATCTTGTAGTTTATCTAAAACAAACAAACAGCCTGTCTTTATATTTCTGGGGAATGAGTTGGATACAAGTTGCTAAGATGCCAAGTGAGAGACTGGTTAGGTCCCAGGCTGATCATAAAAACTAGCAGAGCAGATGGTGGATTTCTGCTGAAAGCGCCAAGAGTCTGAGAAAGTGGACAGCTTCACAATAAGATCTCAAGGTGTAGGTCCCAGGCACTTTTAAGTCTTGGTGTAGGAGACCCGCATATTGGCTGCCGGCCCCTGCATCTCATCTTCAGCCTACCTGTCTCCCAGATGCCTTCTCCATGGCTTTGACCATCTGCAAGACCGAGTAGCCAATACCAGTCCCAAGGTTGTAAATCTGTAAAAATGCATATATATTTTTTTGCTCATCATTATATTCTTCTATGCTCCTCCTTTGCTGTGGGAAGCAAAGGAGAGCTTAAATATGAGAAGATTGGAGGGGATGGATACCCCAACTTGTTTTCAGTATGGGTCTAGCGGGTGGATGCAGAGGGTGCATCTGATTTAAAGCTATTGAGTTTGGTCTCCTGCACAGTAAGATCATTCAGAAATGAAATAAGAAAAAATAAGGATTATGAAGACACCCTTTGACCTTAGCAGGGCATTTTCCTTCTCAAGAGGGTGGAGACTTGTATAATGAACATCCTTACCTTGCATCCACAGTTCTCCTTGAGCTTCTGCAAGGCTGCAATATGGCCCTTTGCCAGATCAGTTACATGGATATAATCCCGAATGCCTATCAGAGAACAATCGGTCAATGTTCTGCTCACCCAGCTAATGCGCGTGTATTTCCTCATTTTTAGGCATGCATTCTCTTGGGCAAATACATTCACAATACATATTACAGATGACAAATTTTGCACATTAGGCCAGGGATTGCGTTAATAGTCGCTCTTTCCCAAGCCATTTAGGAAACCTGCTCAACCAGAACTGCCTATTTCTTGAGGCCAGGAGGAGCTCTCTAATAAATCTCAGCTCCCAGCAAAGAAAATTAGTATTTGAGACCCAGGAGGTGATCATATATAGTTCCATTTTAATTTAGCCCATGTACACCTTCATTGCCCCTTTAACCAGTAGTTTAGCAGTCAAGTAATTCTACCAGGAAACAGTTTTAGGACTTAAGTTAGTAAAATGTTGCCATCAATGGTACTCACAACCTCCCACTTCCAAATACATTTATAAAGCGCTTGAAATTTTATGAGGCTGTCAAGTCTGAAAGAGACTTCTGGCATAAAATCCTGGAATGTCTCAGAAGGTGATAACGGAATACTGAGCTTTGGGCTATTATGATTATGTCTTCCCAAAGGTGCATAGCCCTGGTTTAAGATAGCAAGAAAGTCCTGGTTTCAAAAGAATGGTGGACAATATATTCGCATCTTCCTTGAGGGAACGTTCCGAATTGTGACTCTTGCTTTTTTCACTGAGCTTCTCCACTCAGCCTTTTTTTTTTTTGAAGGGGTGTGTGTGTCTTTATTTTAAAGTTTGGATGATTCTGAGCCCCACACACCTGTCCCATCCACTGTGTCATAATCATTCCCAAAGACTTTCAGATGCTCTCTGCGCCCCACAGCCACCTGGAACAGGCAGAAGATGGAAAAAAATGAAATAAAATGAAAAAGTAAACTGATAGAGTAGCACAAACTCTTTTTAAGATCTGTGTACCTGGGCAACATAAGGCATCAGATTGTTTGGGATGCCCTGGGGGTCTTCTCCAATTTTTCCGGACTTGTGAGCTCCAATAGGGTTAAAATATCGCAAGAGAACAGCGTTCCACTCCTAGGACAAAAAAGAACACACCAAGTAAATCCGGTGGGACACAGCAGCCTACACGGGACTCAAAGTGCAGTGTTGCTCTCTTACTGGTTCCGCCTTGCACAAATCTTGGATCATCTCCTCAATGAAATACTTGGATTTGCCGTAGGGGTTGGTGCAGCTGCCGACTGGGTGCTTCTCGTCAAGAGGGAGGTAAACAGGGTCTCCATAGACTGTGGCTGAACTGCTGAAGACTATGTTCCTGACTCCGTGGGCTTTCATGGTCTGAGAGGCAAAAAAGGAGGATAGGGGCATTGTCTTACCTGAACGCCTTTTGTCAGCATGACGAGTGGAGAATCCACCAATGGGTTTTGCTTGTCTTCTGCTGCCCGTATAGACTAAGTCAGCCAAATTGCCACACCCCTCTCCCTGGAGCAGGACCCCAGTCTCGACTTAGTCTCTAGCCCGAGAGGACACATTCATCTTGGCTCCAGGATCAGATCACTAGACCAGGTCGTATTTTTAAATTTCTTACCTTTTTTCTAGTAAGGGGGAAATGGAAAACAAACGGCTGTTCATTTGCCGTCCCAGCTGATCGCAGCGCAGCTGCAAGGCTTGCTCTAGCCCCAGCACGATTGGCTGGGACGGCAAACGAACAGCTGTTCGTTTTCCACTTCCCCCTTACTAGAAAAAAGGTAAGAAATTTAAAAATACAACCTGGTCTAGTGATCTGATCCTGGAGCCAAGATGAATGTGTCCTCTTGGGCTAGAGACTAAGTCGAGACTGGGGTCCTGCTCCAGGGAGAAGGGCATGGCAATTTGGCTGATTTAGTCTATACGGGCAGAAGACAAGCAAAACCCATTGGTGGATTCTCCATCGTCATGCTGGAGAAAGCTAGATTCTGAATCAGGTCAGAGGGAGCAGATAAATCTTGACAACGGGGATAATATTCCTTGCCCTTGTTTTAATCCAAGCCAGCATGGCTCTGGATGAAGACTGGTGCAACTGACTAGTGGCCATCCCAGTGCTTAATGAGAGGATACTCTATGCCGTGGGTTTTTGGTATGGGGTCTTGTGTTAGCATCCAAGATGGCCTTAAAAGGTCATAATCAGTTGACCCCAACTGGACAGCTTCTAAATCTCTTGGAACCAATCTCCCACATTCTTCAGCCACGTACTAGTTGGGGGCTATAGAAGCTGAAGTCCAACAAATTCGGAGAATTTGGCAGGGCTCTGCTAAACCTTTGCAGGCTTCTGCTGTTTAACACATTAACAGTTGCAGGGTTTCAACTTCTGGCCAAGTGACTCGGACCTGTCAGCATTTGAGCCCTAGAAGTTCTGATCTGCACATCAGTGCAAATGACCAATCACAGGTCATAGTACTGGGAGTTGAAGTCCATGAGTCATAAAAGAGCCGAGGTTGCCTACCCCTGTCCTAGTATAAATTCTCCTGATTTGTGCTCTTAGAGCCATTTGCTGGTGATTGGATGAGAGTTTCTACCCCAGAACCATCTTCTACTGACTCTCTATAGTTAAACTTTCATTATAACCTTGCACAATGGAAACTCACCTCCAGCAACCGGATGCTTCCTGTCAGATTCACCTTGTAATATTCCAGTGGCATCTGAACAGACTCTCCAACGGCTTTAAGACCCGCAAAATGTATCACTGCAGAAAAGTGATGCTGGAAATGGAAGAAGGACCACAATAACGTCGCTGTTGTTTACTGAGAACAAAATTAACTTTCATTGTGTTTTTTTTTTCATCAAGTCAAGGATATTTAACTTCTAAATCAAAGAAGCCTATTTTTCAGTTGAATTATTTTAAGGTATTCTAAACCGGGAAGGCAAAAATATGAAGCCTGGATCAGAATGACTATTCAATACATGGCCTACGTGGTGACTACATTCCATCTCTAAAGGCTCACCAAAATAACCCCATAATATTCTCTGAGGCTGTTGTTTTTCCAGGAGTTTGGACGTATTTGTGTCTCATTGGTTTTTCTGCTCCTATTCCCATCTTTAAAAGTCCCACAAAGGAAAAAAAGGAATTCTGAAGAAGGAAGAAAACATTCAACAAATGCGAGGTGTTCATTTTACTGCTGAATTTCAGAAACACAATTCTGGACTCCAGGGCCACCAACATTATGCAGACTGCCCATTCCACTCTGACAGCTATCCACAGAGCACAAAAACACTGAGGTCTTTGCCCGTTTTTTGGAAAAAGGCCGATTCAGATGCCTTTTAACTGAGCTGACAATGCAAAAATCACTTATACAGTCTTTTATAGGCTGATTACTTGCCAACGCTTTAACATCCATGGCCTGAGAGCAGAGATTTCCCCCCAACAAGTATGGACTGAGTCACTTATAGTTTTTCCTTGCAGTTTCTCAGCACAACCAGCCACACTGGAAGTCAATGCAGCCACAAGAACATTGATGCACCATCAAACTATGGAAACTTTGCAGGATGTCCTTGGGCAGTACAAAAATCTCTCCCAAGATTGATGGGGGGAAGAACCAAAATGGATGACCATATAGGAAAAAGCAGATGAGCCTTTTACCTAGGCACAAATCGTGGTGCTGCTCAGCAGGCAAAAACTATTTGCAGAGCAGAAGTTGAGTCAGTTGTCATAATTGGTACAATGACAAAGGAAAGTTAAACCATCAAGATTAGCAATGTCGTCACACCTTTTTGAAGAGCTCCTGAAGGCCCTTCTCGTCAAGAACATCCAGTTCCTGGAATGGGATCTCCTTTCCCACAATCTCCATCACCCGCTGAATACTCTCCGGGACCATATTTTCTCCTGTAGAGAGAATTAGTGTTTTGATGCAATGCTGGGTGGACTCGGCCTCATGCCAGTCAGAAAGCTTACCATCCCATGCCCTTAGTCTGGATGCTCCTTTGGACCTTATGGATGGCCTAGCTTTTGACTGAAAACATTCTAATCTCCACCATTCCTGCTTCATAAGCCAAACATCTCCCCCTCTTGTAAACAGCCAGGTATGATCTCTCTCTCTGCCATTTGCTCAGAAATGCTCTGGTACTGTCAAGGCCTTTGAGGAAAGCAAACTCAAGAAGCAGTCCTCTGTATTTCTGAAGGATCTTCAGTGCTCACAGGTCATTGGGAGAGAATCTTGAAAGCCTCCAGAGCAATTATCCAGCTCAACGTATAGCTAGCATAATTAAGGGGGAGTCTCCTCCTTGCATTCACTTTCCTCCCCTGAACTCGACTTTTCTGTAATGGCCCTCTATCTTCCGTTAATATCTTTCACTCTTCTCCCTGTTTCCAGGCGTGTTAGTCATTCCATCATACATACTCCCTCTACCTCCATCCCAGTGGCTATCCGAGTAGGAAATGAGAGCATGACTAGGATCTGGCCTTTCTGTCAGTATTTTAAGGGATCAATAAAGGACATTGAGGGGTAGGCAACCTTGGCTCTTTTATGACTGGTGGACTTCAACTCCCAGAATTCCTGAGCCAGCATGAGGGAAACTTTGGCCCCTTCATGACTCGTGGACTTCAACTCCCAGAATTCCTCAGCCAGCATGGGGGAACTTTGGCCCCTTCATGACTTGTGGACTTCAACTCCCAGAATTCCTGAGCCAGCATGGGGGAAACTTTGGCCCCTTCATGACTCGTGGACTTCAACTCCCAGAATTCCTGAGCCAGCATGGCTCAGCTTGGAAACCTCTCCCTTTCCCCTCAGCATGGCTGGCTCAGGAATTCTGGGAGTTGAAGTCCACGAGTCATAAAAGAGCCACGGCTGCCTACCCCTGGTTTAGCCAATGTTTCAGTGCCACCCTGAGGCGAAAGTGAAATAATCCTTTCCTATGGGAGTCAGTGGTGAAGGCAACACTGTTGGCTCCCCACTCCAGCTAAGTCACAGTTATCTTAGTTGATAGACCCAGCCATAATTTGCAAGGCTGATGCAACTTACACACTGGGGCTTATTTGATTCTGGTTTAGTGCGTTCTATACAATTACTCATTGCGATTTGTATACCATGGATTATGATAACATATTACCTGTAAAGTATGTCATGATGATAAACATGGCTCAGAGCAAGGCCTGAATTCGGCCACTGGTCCAAGCAAACAATTGTTTGAACAGTCTGCCTGTAAACCAGGTACTTCACTGTCAATTTAAGGAGTCCTGCTTAATGGAAAACGACAGCTTTGGATGCAAACCTTACTGTCAACCAGCTCCTGGATACAGTCCTTACCTCGTATGGCATTGTGGAAGTTATCGATAACTACCGGGGTATAGCCAGCCTCAACCAGCTCCAGAACGCAGTGGCTCCCTATATAGCCAGCTCCACCCGTCACGAGGATCTTTTCCGACATGGTCTTCTGAAAAGAAACAGAAAAATCCTTGGAGGAAGAGAAAAACGGGTCTCTTTCTGGGAGTAATAAGTGCATTATGGAGATCAGGATGGGAAATTAATTTTCCCAAGAGGCCACGTAAGAAACTAGGACTGTTATGGAGGGCCAAACCAATAGGGCTATGAAGGTACATAGGCAAGCACGCATGCACATATATAAACTGGGGGGGAAACAGTCTCCTTCAAAATAAAAGCAATCCATGCAGGCTGGATAGGGACAGCCAAAGGGCTGGATGTGGCCCAGGGCCCATAAAATGCCCAGGTCTGATTTAGGCCAACCTGGAACACTCCAGATGTTTTGGGACTGAACATTCCAAATCTCTAGATTGGAATTCTGGGGATTGCGGCTTCAAGAAGTCCAGAGGGCACCAAAATGGGTAGAAGTGGCAATGCCTTGTTTCCAGCCTAGATTTTCTTGGTCAGATTCAGTGCTAATAGAAACCTTCCTGAGGGAAGTCACTCAAAACTAAAAGGTGTGAAGCATTCTGTCAGAATTCACAAATGTTGGTCCTAGGCTAGAATTCATCCTTGCTTATGCCAAAGGGAAAAAACGGACAGGTAAAAATCTGGACCAAGGCAGTCTGGAAAAATGGAGGTGATGCCTGGAGACAGTTCAGAAGCTAAGTGGTGAGCAAGGAGTATTTACATGGAAGCAAAAGGATGGGGCAGCCTGAGTAGCAGGGATACCAAAGGCCATTGCTCTGCAGAAATGAGAATTACACGTGTAGTAAGCTCTGAATGGCCTCTTGTCAAATATATATTCCAGTGATGGCAAACCTTTTAGAGACTGAGTGCCCAAACTGCAACCCAAAACCC
Source organism: Protobothrops mucrosquamatus (assembly GCF_001527695.2). NCBI lineage: Eukaryota > Metazoa > Chordata > Lepidosauria > Squamata > Viperidae > Protobothrops > Protobothrops mucrosquamatus. Next base: position 137,669 of record NW_015387207.1, read on the forward strand.
ACTTACGTATCGCCGGGTGGGTGTGGCCCACTCGGCGGGCGCAGCTACAGTGGGCTTGGCAGACTGGGTAGGCGTGGCCACTGGATGGGTGTGGCTGCAGTAGTCATGGCAGATTGGGTGGGCATGGCCACCTTGATGTTGCTTATGGGGAGGGACACCTGTGGGAGCCGGGCAGGGTTGGGGGAGATCCAGGGGGTCTCTGGCGGGTGGGATGGTGGGCTCCCCAATGGCGGGTCCAGGCTGGCTGGCCTTAGGCCAGTGATGGTGAACCTTTAGAGACCACGTGTGCTGGGGTGATGGCGTGTGCCCACAGAGAGGGCTCCGCGTGCCGCCTCTGGCACACGTGCCATAGGTTCGCCACCACTGATATATTCTTTCACCGTGCAAAGCTGTTATGAAATTACCAAATCAAATTTGAAGCATTTTGCATCAGTCTGATGAACTGATATTCCTGAAAGCTTTTAACAGCCTAAGGAACCCCCTTTATATAATACCCTCCTTTTCCATGCCTCTGTATCTTATAGTCATTTTTACCCTCAATTTGCAGAATCAATATTGACCTTGACTGGAAAAGAAAAATGTGGTTTACGCAAGTAAATATAACCTGTCCAAGAATAAGCTTTCTATAATAGAATCCTTCCCTCTTTGTCATCTATCTGACATTAATGGGTATTTCATTTCCCCAGATGTGCCACGTTCCATGCAAAAAGTAAGCAAACCCCTGAGCATAAATGGAATTCCCCATCGTTGTTTAATTAATGTCAGTTTCCACAAAAGTCCTGCTTGTCAGATGTTAACCATCTTTTATAGACCTCATCTATAACAAACTGGTAGTGTTTGCATTTGCACAATCCCACGCAACCAGTTACAGCCCTACTGGCTACATTTGTACAACATGCTTATTAATCTTGCTAAGTCTTTTTTTGAATTTAGTACCCTCTGTGGACCCAGCCCATTTGATTACAGACCCAGGAAATGGGTTCAGTAACCAAGTTACGTTTTGTTAAGAGATTGTGATAAATAAGAAAAAAGGAGACGGAACTGAAATATTTAGAGAACTCTTCCTCCCACCTATCTCTGGCCCGTTTTTTTTTTCACTTGGTGTCCTTATTGCCAGGGAAGGAAATTGCCACCGCCCGTGAGCCAGACACCAGATCATTTAAATGCTATGGGGTAGAAAAAATAATACTTTCCAGAATTTAGATTGAGAACTCCAAGTCCAATTTAGCTAAATATCACAGGGGGGGCAGGAGAAAGACGAAGCTTCTTAAACCCCTTTGTCAAAATAACATTTAACCCAGGACTGTTGTAGTTCTTTCCCCTAAAACAGTGATGGCGAACCTTTTAGAGACCGAGTGCCCAAACTGTAACCCAAAACCTACTTATGCATCGTCGAGTGCCGGGTGGGTGTGGCCCATTGGCTGGGTGTGGCCAGTTGGGTGGGTGTGGCTGTGGTGGTAATGGCAGATTGGGTGGGACTAAAAAGTTCAATCAATCAATTCCAACTTTGCAAGATCTTTTTTTTTCCCGTGAGAAGTTGAAATTGACTGATTGAACCTTTTTTTTTTTTTTTTGCACACGGCGGTGGAGGCCTAAAGCGAAAAGGTTTTATAAAACCCAGCTGAAGGCCTAGGACTGGGGCGACGGTGCACATGCCAACAGAGAGGCCTCTGAGTGCCGCCTCTGGCACCCGTGCCATAGGTTCGCCACCACTGCCCTAAAACCATGTCTTTGCCTGTTTCTTCTCCCTTCCATGCGCGGTCATGGACAGAGCCACTCTCTTTGCACAGAAAAGCTTCTGTCTTTCTGTTCCAGAAGTCTATTACTATTTATTTTCCAGTCCCGCAAAATAATATTTTTTTAGAACAGATGCACTTCAGTCTGAAAAATCACAAGGTTGAGGCTTTGCTGGGAAGAGGAGGACTGAAGTCAGAAGAGCTGCTGAGAAGAGGGAGGGGGCCACCTGGACAGAATTGCCCCCCCCCAAAGGCCCATGAAAAGAGAGTCTGTGTGCACACAGCCACAAGGAAAAGCATTCATCCTGAAATACTCCACCCACAGTTTGCACGCCGGTCAAAGTTTTAGGCTCGATCCTGTGTTCAGGCTCAGATTTAACTTCAACTATATATCTGAGCATCCAGATGTGGCTGGTTCGCTTTTCCTAGCACAGTGATGGCGAACCTTTTAGAGACAGAGTGCCCAAACTGCAACCCAAAACCCACTTATGCATCGTCGGGTGCCGGGTGGGTGTGGCCCATTGGTTGGGTGTGGCCCATTGGGTAGGCATTGACAATTGGGTGGGCGTGGCTGCGGTGGTAACGGCAGACTGGGTGGGACTAAAAAGTTCAATCAATCAATTCCAACTTTGCAAGATCTTTTTTTTTCCGCGAGAAGTTGAAATTGATTGATTGATTGAACCTTTTTTTTTTTGCACACAGCGGCGGAGGCCTAAAGCGAAAAGGTTTTATAAAACCCAGCTGAAGGCCTAGGACTGGGGCGACGGTGCATGTGCCCATAGAGAGGGCTCTGAGTGCCGCCTCTGGCACCCATGCCATAGGTTCACCACCACTGTCCTAGCACCTTAGTTTGCCTGTCTGTAAAATATACGGGTTTCTGGGATCCAGCCTCAATTCCTCACTCTTGCTTTCAAGATCTTCCTTAGCTTTCCCACTCCTCCTCTCTTAACTCCTGATTTCTCGTTAATTTCTCGCCCTCTTAACCTTTGCTCCTTCAACTCCAAAAGCCGTTGTCCAGGACTCAACTTTTTCCTCTTGCAAGGAGAAGGAATGATCTTCACCCAATGCTGTGTCATAGCTCCTTTCTTCCTCCAGCACAAGCCAATCCTTTCTCGGAAAGGTTGGCACAACTTCCAGTACAAAAAAATGGCACCAAGCACAACTGTCTCTCTGCGTGTACAACCAGATTGAGGCCTCATCCCTCCAGTGCCCGTTTTGCTGACTTTTAACTGCTCAATCAGGTCGACTGCAGGACAGTGGTGGGATTCAGACGGTTCGCACCGGTTCGGCAGAACCAGTAACTAAAGTTTGTTGAGTTTGGAGAACCTGCTGAATACACAATGCTTCTAGAAGCCCAGTCTAGGCCTCGGAGGCCTGGAGGAGGCCTCCCAGGCCTAGAATGGCCCACCGAAAGTTCATGGATGCCACTTCCAGAAGTCCATTCTAGGCCTCAGAGGCCTGGAGGAGGCCTTCCAGGCCTAGAACGGCTCACCGGAAGTTCATGGATGCCACTTCCGGAAGTCCATTTTAGGCCTCAGAGGCCTGGAGGAGGCCTCCCAGGCCTAGAATGGCCCACCGAAAGTTCATGGATGCCACTTCCGGAAGTCCATTCTAGGCCTCGGAGGCCCAGGCCTGCATCCAACAAGAGAGCTGGTTGTTCAGGTATTTCAGTCCCACCACTGCTGCAGGATGAAAGAGGTGGAGGGCGGGATACCATTCCCTTCCTGTGGTACAGCATTTCTCAGCTTTGGTTACTTTAAGACATGTGGACTTCAACTCCCAGAATTCCCCAGCTAACATGCAGCACTTGAATTCCAGGCATTTTAGAATGGCCAAGGTTGAGAACTGCCACCTTGGCCAAAACGGAAGCTCAGAGCACTATGAGCAGTTGCAATGTTTTCCTTCTTTTTTATTCTCCTGAGGAAAAAACCATCTGTCTGGCTCTTGCTTGCTCCTCCACCCATCAACACTCAGGCTGGGCCAAAATCACGCCGTCACTCAAATTTTACTTGCTTTAGATCTGCTGCCTCTGCTGAAGGGCAATTAAATCTTGTCTTCCAGGAGAAACCAGAGAGATCTAATCCTTCTGCAAACAGCTCTGTCCTTCTTGTCATTTTTAAAATATTTTAATTCCCTGGTTTGGTTTCTGCGTCCTTCCACACTGGTCTCCCTAGCAGATATTTAGCAAGTGGAGCTTTGCCTGTACTCCAAACCTCTTTTTGCTAGCGGGGGTGGGGGGGGAGTCTAATGTTCAGTGTTTAGTGATGCTTATCAGATATTTATTTATGAAATGTATTCGATTAGAACTATGTAAAATCCTGGCTATTTGGTTCCCATGCTGCCAGTAAGGTATAGAAGAGGTAAAAAAAAGGATCTGCAGCAGTTCAGTTCACTTTCTTCCTCCCTTTCGCCAATCTTTTACTTGGCTAAAAGCCAACCTGGTTCAGGATGTAGTGATTACTCACTATTTACTCAGAGGTATTGAAAACCAGGAAACGGAACACTTGGTATGAGTGGTGCAATGGGATGACAAAATATCCACCACTGGGAGAAGAGACCTGAGCTGGGTCGTGCTTTCCATAGCCGGATCCACGTGGGCAGAACAATCCACAATCAGACATGCAATTGCACTGCCAAGTTGGCAATACCTTGTTCACACCTGGGCCGTTTGCTGGAATCAGAACACAGGGTAACCTTAGCCAAGGGGCAGAATGACGTTACTTCTTTGTTTTATCCATCAAAGCTGAGACTTGCCCAACCGGAGCCTGGCGCAAAAAAAAATATTCATTCACATACAAGGACATTTGCTCGCCTGTAGGAGGAAAGCTATGGCAAATCGAGACAGCATACTAAAAAGCAGAGACATCACCCTGCCAACCAAAGTGCGTATAGTCTAGGCCATGGTTTTCCCAGTTGCAATATATGGCTGTGAAAATTGGACCCTAAGAAAGGCTGAGCGCCAAAGAATGGAGGCCTTTGAATTATGATGCTGGAGAAGACTCCTGCGAGTCTCCTGGACTGCAAGGCGATCCAACCGGTCAGTCCTAGAGGAGATCAACCCCGCCTGCTCTTTAGAAGACCAGATCCTGAAGTTGAAACTCAAGTACTTTGGCCATCTAATGAGAAGGAAGGACTCACTGGAGAAGGGCCTAATGCTGGGAAAGATTGAGGGCAATAGAAGAAGGGGATGAAAGAGAATGAGGTGGCTGGACGGAGTCCCTGAAGCAGTAGGCGTGAGCTTAAATGGACTCCAGAAGATGGTAGAGGACAGGAAGGCCTGGAGGAACGTTGGGGTCCATGGGGTCGCGATGGGTCGGACACGACTTCGCAACTAACAACAAGTCCAGTGTATCGGATGAACCAAGTTAGTCTATTTTTAAAGCAAGATTTAAAGCAAGCATTATAGTGAATCTAGCTGCCAGTGCTTGTTCACAAACCATAGTTAAAATAACTATCATCCAGTACAAGAATACAGGTTTTTTTGGGAACAAATTTATAGCATCCGTTTGAACACTGCTGAGAACTGTTCTTCAAAAAGTAGTAAGATAGGTCCAAAATAAAATTTGATTGCACTTCATTGATAGTAAAGTTAAATAGAGGGCATATTACTTATTCCATCAGTTTAAAAACGTTTCTCCAGTTTACCACACTATAATGTAACAATCCTGGGAAACCCATAAGGGACTTTAGAGCCAAAGCAATCCTGGCACTTCTGCTTAGGAAGATGCATGAACTCAACTGCAAGGGATTTGCAACCAGGAATTGGTCTGGAGGATCAAGAATTTTCTCCCACTTGCCAAGCCCTCTTTCCTTACGATGTTTAGTTTTATGCACATCAAGTATGATTGTCATTTTGCTGTGGCTCTTTTTAAACAATTGTATGCAAGAAATGTTTCCCTCTTTATCCCGGAATCAACCAGCCAATCCACATAAATAAGCAGACCATTTCATAGCTGAAATAGTTTCAGGCATAAAAAAACAGCTTCTTGTTGAAAACAGGACTTTCCACATTTCACATGCAAGAGTTTGAGACGGGATGTTTTGCACACTCTTATAAGTTGGTAGTATAGCTATTTACAGGGGTGCAAACCGTGGCTCAGACCATCATAGGATTCACTTGGTTAACACAAGATTAACTTCCCCACAACTAAGCTATAACTTTCTCCCAAAAGTGGCTGGAGATTTGCAGGTGAAATTACTAACCAAGAAGGCCTGTCCCCCCCCCCCATCTTTCAGGTTTTTAAGGGTGGGAAGAGCAGCTTCTCCACACTCTCAAATAAATGTGTTGAGAAAATAGTTGGTTTCTGGCTGCATCGTTGGGGGGGGGGGAGAAGTTTAGGGAGAAGATTAATAGTGGAACTGGAGCGATTTTCCTCCAGAGCCTCCCACTCTGATATTTAAAATAAATTGTACTAAACATTAGTCTTTCATTTTAGTAAGGGGACGGTGGAATGATGTGATCTCCCTGTGTGCTGCAGACTGCCCATTCCTGATTTAACACATTGGTGAGCCTTATAAATTTTGGTCTATTTTTAGATAGTAGCCATAATCACATCAACCAAAAGCAATGTACAATATGTGAAGTTTGTTGGGAATACAATATTTACTGGGGGGGGGGGGGAAGATATACTTATCTGCAACTGAAATTTGGGCAGCTGGATATGGAACTTTCTGCCAACTGTATACAGCTGTGTTATCCCCTCCCCTCTACTTTTAAATGACAAGTAATGAAAAGCTGATTTCACTCAAAACAACTGGCAGGGCCACACTGCTTTTCAAATTAATTGCACAGAGTTAAATCTTGCTCTTTCCCATTGTTTTCTTTTTATGCTTTATAGCGAGTTGTTTCAGTAGATTGCTTTTATTGCAGAGTTATACAACTGCATTTTTTTGACAGCCTTCTGCCAATCAAAAGATTGCTGTATTGTTCTTTTTGCTGTGCGGTGCTCTTCAGGAATGTAAGATCTCTATTAAGAAAAGTAAATCATAATGGATCCTATCCTATTACATCCCTTCAAACAAGAGCAGAGTGCCACGATATGCAAACTAAAGGTGCTACTCTGCTAATTCAACCTGTTCGGCTCTCCCCATACTGAAATGGTCAAATGGTCAATGGGAGCTATACAAGGCATCTCTCAAAAGACAATCAGCTTTTTTACATTTTCCCTATGTAAAAGAACAGCTTCCGTTCAGTCCTTCCAAAAGAAAAACTGATCACTGTTGGGATCACTATCTGTCCTCTTCCTCCAATACTGGATACCCTGTCTATGGAGATAGATTCTCAGTCATCCTTTGGAGAGCTAAAATGACAGAAGCAGCTTTGTACCCTAAGCGCTGCCCTGCCTGGATGTCTGCTTGGACACTCCCAAGTTGTGTGAAAGGAGTGGAGCTGTTATTGTAATCCATATCTTTGCAGCAATAAACTCAGCTCAATTCCCCCCCCCCCCCNCCCCCCCCCCCGCCCCAGAATGAAGCAGGAAAGGAGAGCCCTCTTTCAACTGGGAAGAAACCTTCCCTAAAAATAAAAAATAGGGAAGTGTGACCCTCACACTTAGCTGATCTTGGCTTCTCTCAGAAAATCTAACCAGGATTAGTACCTGAGGGAGGACTGGGACTGACTGGACGGGGATTTTAAAAACAAACTATTCTTTTTACAAGTTTGAATAGGCAAATTGCACATCCTCAAACTTCACCTAGCCGGCAGTGTTTTCTGCCTGCCTACAAGAGATGCTGCATTTTCTTCTTCTGACGATCCTTCTAGGTCAGGGGTAAGCAACCTTGGCTCTTTTATAACTCGTGGACTTCAACTCCCAAAATTCCTGAGCCAGCAGGAATTCTGGGAGTTGGAAGTCCACGAGTCATAAAAGAGCTAAGGTTGCCTACCCCTGGTCTAGGGGCAATGTTTCTCCACCTTGGCCGCTTGAACATGAGTGAACTTCAACTCCCAGAATTCCCTAGCATAAGCATGCTATGCTAAGGTACGCTGGGGAATTCTGGGAGTTGGAGTCCACCCCTGTTCAAGCCGCCAAGGTGGAGAAACACTGTTCTTGGGATACATACAGGATGCAGAGAGTTTCCCAAAAGCCAAAGAAAGCAGGCTCCATCACCAGCCCTTCCCTTCCCTTCCCTTCCGGCTGAAATACCTGCCTCCTGGCCAAGGCAGGGCAGTGAGAAGGGAGCTCCTGGCTTCCCTGAAAAGAGCCAGGCAGGTCTTCCCAGGAGTTGAAGAGCCGTCTGGAAGGGCAGCTGGGCAGCTTCCTGGCCCGTTTTCCGACCTACCTTTGCCAGCCAAGGCGGAGACCAGCATCGCCTCCCCGCCACGGTCTCCCTTCTTAGCCGGGCGGCAGGATTCCTGCCGAAACCTCACTGTCCCCGCCCATCGCAGTCCGTTTCTCCCGGGGGCGCCATTCATTCAGTCATTCACACGTGCAGCCCGCCCGCCCGCCTGCCCGCAGCCTCACCTGCAACTCCGCAGACTCCTCCGAGGTAGCGAGGTCGCCGCCCCTTTAAGGGCTTCTCCCGGACCCGCTCCCTTCTCCCCTTTAGGCCACGCCTCCGCGGCTCGCGCGGCCACACGCCGCCGCTTCCCCATGGAAACGTGTCACTTTTTGTCCCGCCCTCTGCCCA
>NW_015387207.1:146884-154443 GCF_001527695.2 Protobothrops mucrosquamatus
CCTTGACTATACGCACTTTTGTTGGCAGGGTGATGTCTCTGCTTTTTAGTATGCTGTCTATATTTGCCATAGCTTTTCTCCTCAGGAAGCCCTCCTACATGGGTAAATATCCTTAGCCGTAAGTCAGTGCTGTGTAAAATAGGTTGTTCAGCAGTGTGATGGCATGGGTGGGAAAACTGCCTTTGTGTCCAGTTGTTTTGGCAATGCAATAAGAGCCGTAAATATATGAAAGGAAGAATCATAATAAGGCATCCATAAACTCCATCGTACATGTAGTCCTCGATTTACATCCACAATTAGGACCAAAATTTCCATTCTTAAGCGAGGTAGCTGAAGCAAGTTGTGCCTGCTTCTACAAAAAGTTTTGCCTTAGTTGTTAAATGAGCCACGTCATTAAGTGAACCATGGTTTGCTAGGGTTGTTAAATGAACCTGGCTTCCCCCATTGACTTTACTTTATGAAAGCCATTTGGGCAAGTAATAAATGGCAACTGCATGACACTGATATGGTGCAACCATCATGAATACGTGCCAGAAGCCAAGCACCCAAATTTTGATCACATGACCATGGGTGGATCGTAAGTGCAAGTATCGGTTGTAAATCACCTTTTTCAGTGCTATTGCATCTTCAAATGGAGACTGAATGGTTGTAAAAGTGCAAGACTATCTGTATAGACCAGGGGTAGGCAATCTTGGCTCTTTTATGACTCGTGGATTTCAACTCCCAGAATTCCTGAGCCAGCATGAGGGAAACTTTGGTCCCTTCATGACTCGTGGACTTCAACTCCCAGAATTCCTGAGCCAGCATGAGGGAAACTTTGGCCCCTTCATGACTCAGGGACTTCAACTCCCAGAATTCCTGAGCCAGCCATGCTGAGGGGAAAGAGAGGTTTCCAAGCTGAGCCATGCTGGCTCAGGAATTCTGGGAGTTGAAGTCCACAAGTCATGAAGGGGCCATAGTTCCCCCCATGCTAGCTCAGGAATTCTGGGAATTGAAGTCCACGAGTCATAAAAGAGCCAAAGTTGCCTACCCCTGGTATAGACTATAGAAACTGCTTAGGGACAATGCAAAATGAAATTATTTTCAGTAACAATCTTTTTTTCAAAAATTCCACACTTACCAAAAGCACAAATGTAGGTACTATCCATTCTGTATACAATACCGTACGTTTGGTCCTTACACATAATGAACGTATCTGAAGATAGGATAAAGTATCTTAACCGTTTTTGCACAGCTCTGTTTTGAGAATGACAACCGTTATTTTTTCTATCCCACAACAGGACGGAAAAACCCTTAAGGTGCTATGCTTCGACTGTGGGCAGGACCAAAGTCGAGTAGTCTGAAGAAAATGGTGAGACTAGTTTTTTATTTGTTTATCAAATATTTGTATTTATGTATTAAATTTCTATACCGCCCATCTCACCTAAGTGACGGTGGGCAACTATAGCCCCTTTACAACCTGTGGACTTTCACTCCACTGTGAAGTTGAAGTCCACAAGTTGTAAAGGGACTGTCGTTGCCCATCCCTGCTCTGGGTGGTTTACAGCGACATTTCCCATTCGTGTCGGAGATACTTTGTAGGCACTTCCAGGGGGATGGCTGTGGGGGCTCCTTTCATGTCCCCGTCCAAAAGCTGGAGCGAATGACAGGAGCTCACCCTGCCAGGGAGCAGCACTTGGGCCTTGAACGTGGGCTTGCTAACTTCCAGCCCAGCATCCTTAACCACATGAGCCAGGACAATAAAGGAAATATAAACAATAAAGCAATACAAACACAGGGCTTAAAGCCCAGTGAAAAACCTAATTTAACAAGGTTAAAAGTTATAGCTAAAGTTAAAAATCAAAGTTAAAAAAATTCAGAACATTCAAAAACTTTATCAGGCAGAGAGAGATTCCTCAAACCACCAGCCATCCCCAGGAGTACATCACACTCTTGAACCACCGTGCCAATTGGCAGAGCCAGGCCTTAACATTTTTTTTTTTTTTTGAAAAGTCAGAAAAGGATGAATCCGAAGCAAGAACCTGACGTTGTATATTCAGTTTTGCTCAGAGGAGATGGAGAGAAGGCTGGTGTTAGGCAAGTTGGCAAGAAACTGTGGCCAGCCCTAGCAATGGTGAGAAGACGATCTCTCCTTTCCTGCCAGTTACATGGCAGTTCTGGTCTAGCCTGATCTAGCAAGATAGATCGGATTCCAGAACAAGGTTCCTCATAGTTTGGGAATAATAATAATAATAATAATAATAATAATAATAATAATAATGATGATGATGATGATGATGATGATGATGATGATGATGATGATGATGATGATGATGATGATGATGATGATGTTGGAAGGGACCTTGAAGGTCATCGAGTCCAACCCCCTGCTCAGGCAGGAACCCTACACCATTTAGGACAAATGGCTGTCCAGTCTCTTCTTAAAAACTTCCAGTGTTGGAGCATTCACCGCTTCTGGAGGCAGGTTGTTCCACTGGTTAATTGTTCTGTCAGGAAGTTTCTCCTTAGTTCTAGATTGCTTCTCTCCTTGGCTAGTTTCCACCTATTGCTTCTTGTCCTGCCTTCAGGCACTTTAGAGAATAGCTTGACTCTCTCTTCTTTGGGGCAGCCCCTGAGATACTGGAACACTGCTATCATGTCACCCCTCGTCCTTCTCTTCATTAAACTAGACATACCCAATTCCAGCAACCGTTCCTTATATGTTTTAGCCTCCAGTCCCCTAATCATCTTTGTCGCTCTTCTCTGTACTCTTTCTAGAGTCTCAACATCTTTTTCACATTGTGGTGACCAAAACTGGATGCTGTATTCCAAGTGTGGCCTTACCAAGGCCTTGTAAAGTGGTATTAACATTTCACATGATCTTGATTCTATCCCTCTGTTAATGCAGCCCAGCACTGTGTGTTGTTTGCTCAAGGTTACGTTCAACATGAACAATTGTGATTATGCCATAGTTCACCTAAATGAAGCTATCCTAGTGCCATGCCCTTGGAGTCTGATCCAATTGCAATGAAGGCTGCTCCAGGCACTCACTTGCCCCTCTCCCAAGCAGTTCCTCCTGGCATCTCTGCACCTTGCCAGAGTGTGTTATTTCTGAGCAAGCAGCAAGATGCTGAACTTACCAGCAAGGTAAGTATACTCAGCAGAGAGAGGATTTACGTTTCCCAGGAACACTACTGCCGTAGTGGCACAGTGGTTAAAATGGAGTATTGCAGGCTAATTCTGCTGACTGCCAGCAGTTTGATTCTGACTGGCTCAAGGTTGATTCATCCTTCCATCCTTCGGAAGTCAGTAAAATGAGGATCCAGATTGCTGGGGGGCAATATGCTGACTCTGTAAGAGAGGGCTGTAAAGCACTATGAAGCGGTATAAAAGTCTAAGTGCTATTGCTACTCTTTTGCTAGAAGCAATTCCAGCATCGGGTTTGTGCAGGGGTCTTCAAACTTGGCCCTTTTATGACTTGTGGACTTCAACTCCCAGAATTCCTCAGCTAGGCACTGGGAGTTGAAGTCCACAAGTCATAAAAGGGCCATGTTTGAAGACCCCTGGGTTTGTGTATAGTGACACTTGCAATCTAGTTCTTTACAACCCTGGCTGGTTGACTAACCACAATCTAGTCTCTCCCTTGATTTGACATTGTAGTCAATTGTAAATTTTCATCTTGATTTTAGACTTCTCGACTTGGGAAATTTCCTTGTCTAGAAAAGTCTTTTATCTATAATTAATTGCTGTTTTAACTGTTTGGCTTTGCAGAAGCCCTTTTCCCCCTTAACATTATATGCGTCTACAAACTGTCTGGGTTTTGAAAGGGTGTTAAAAATAAGCCCGGATGCAACACCTGGCTTTATACTGACTCTTAGAGCTGTTGTCTTCATCACACTTTTAAATTCCCGAGTCTTTTAGACAAGCCTTCCCTAAGCTGGAGGTATGTACATATATCAACATGGCCAGTATTTGGGAGCAATGCTATGAAAATTATTTTATTTTCACAAAAGAATATAGTTATTATTTTTTCAAAATAACATGCCATAATTTAAATGTAAATGTTTTGTTATTTAAATCACCTAATTCACTATTTGGGTAGGTTCAACAAGTTGGAGTATACTGCCTTCTAGTGGCCACATCTTTAAAGCAACATCAGCTCTATATTTTTGACTACAGGTAATTAATTCTTGACTTACAATCATTCGTTTAGTGACCGTTCAGAGTTACAATGGCACTGAAAAAAAGTGACTTATGACTGATTTATGATTGTTGCAGAATCCCCATAATCAGGTGGTCCAAATTAGGGTGCTTGGCAACTGGCCTGTATTTATGATAGTTGCAGTGTCCCAGGGTTATAGGGACACCATTTGTACCCTTCCCAGCAAAGTCAATATGGGAAAAGCCAGCTGGAATTTAGAATGGTTGGAGCTGAAAAAAGTGGAAGAGTGGAAAACACTTTAGTCTTGCTTGGGCTATGGGTAAAGGTGATACCATTGGTGGTAAAGGTGATACCATTGGTGGCTAAGTCAAGGGTAGCCAACCTTGACCACTTTAAGACATGTGGACTTCAAGTCCCAGAATTCCCCAGGGCTTGAAGTCCACAATGCTTAAAGTTGCCAGAGTTGGACACCTTTGGGCTAAATGTACCATCCAGTTCAGACAATGAAATGGGGGGGGGGGGTCAAAAATCCAGAAGCTAGAGATTAAAGAGAAAGAAGACTCAGTCTATTTTAAAACATGGGAAAATTTTTATCAATGGTTAGCAGAACGAGTTAACGAAAACTGCTTGTAAAACTTAAGATGATTGACTTTCTTTTTTGATTAATTGATGTTTTATAACTTTTGTTATTTTTGTTGACTACAGCTACTTATTATATTAATTAACCCTGTTGAATACTTGTATCTGGATAATAGTTTGCTTGCTAAAGCTTGGAATGTTATTGGGGGCAACCCCATTGTTGTACCCATCCCCACCCTAATCCCTTCCCTGAACCCTATCCTGAATCCCACTACCTAAAAATCATCCTTGTTTTCCCTTACCCTGATAAAACTTAATAAAATATTGGGGGGGGGGGGAATCCAGAAGCATCCCAGAGATCCAGGCACAGAACTTCAGTCTGGGACCTTATTTATCTTCCTGTGTGGGACCTGGGCTGGGCCCCAGTATCGACCCCCAAAAGAGTACTGCTAAAGTGCAAAGCTCAGTGAGATGAGCAGCACCAGACTGCAAGGTTGAAAGTCCAGAAACAAGTTAATCAGTGCCAAACAGATCCAGGGTGCGCTTGGTCATTCGGTCATAAATGGACAAGACCCCTCTCAAGATTGCTAGAAACATTTGCAAACATCAATCTTTGTCACTCAGAAGCTCCTAACCACAGTTATTTAGTGAATCGCTGCAGTTGTTAAGCTACTAACATAGTTGTAAAGTCAATCTGGCTTCCCCACTTTGTTAGATGATTTCATTTTTGATGTGTGCTGTTGTGCCCACAGTAAAAAAAATGACAATAAAAGTTATCTTATCTTATCTTACATGACCCTGGGGCACTGCAACCATCACAAATTCTTTCCAGTCGCCAAGCCTCTGAATTTTGATCACGTGACCATGGAGATGCTGCAATGGCGTAAATGTGAAAAACGGTCACATTTAGTGCCGTTCTAAGCTTCGGTCACTAAACAAATGGTTCTAAGTTGAGGGCTACCTGTATGACTGCTTCTGACTGCTCCTTTGATTCCCTTGGGTAGAACATTGGGGGGGAGGGAAATCAAACGGCACAAGTAACATTCAAATCCAGAGTAAAAATATTTTTTTTTATTTGGAGAGAAATCCCAGCTTATGTTTTGCTTCAATGCTTGACAAGACGAACACTATAGAGTGGTGTTTCTCAACTTCAGCCACTTTAAGATGTGTGGACTTCAACTCCCAGAATTCCCCAGGACCACTGCACCTAAAAAGGATCATAAGGATCCAAGAGCTTATAAAAACTTGTCCTGACAGTTAGGACCTTTAGAAATCCCAGCATTGGAGAAACGCTGGAGGGACGGGTGCTGGGCAGTGTGATGGCCCTAGATACAAAACAGATTTCAGGAACAGGAGTCTTAGGTCAAAAATAAGGGCAAGCATAATACATTTGCTCCTTAAAATAACTGCAACATCCATCTTCAAATACAGCCAACGTGTCTGATGGGTAGATATGGTGTTCTACATTCTTCCATCTTCTTATCTTGAAGGTCTGGGTCATTTGAGAGTGCTTAAATAAAGTTAGGGGAGCAAATACTAACGTGGCAATTTCCAGACTGCCATGCAGTTTTCATCCCAGCAAGTCCAGGAAAGGCACGGATCTACTTCACAGTTTGCAGCTGGCCTGTGCAACTTTTGAACTGGTCTTCCGGTTCAGCATCTTGCAGATGTAAATTCCTGCTTCAAGGAGCTTTGATAAATCCACACCCTTTACAGGTAAAAAAAAAGGAGGGGGGGGGGAAAGGACAGCTGTTTATTTTGCATCCACAAAGCTATACAGGTAGTCCTCAACTTACACGACCACAATTAAACCCAACATCTCCATTGCTAAGACAGTTAAATGAATTTTGCCCCATTTTATGACCTTTCTTGCCACCGTTGTTTTTTTTTATAACAAGTTTTATTAATTTTTCAATTTTACATCCAAGTATTTAGGAAGCAGTGTGGTGATTGGGTAATCAATAGTCCAGTAACAAAATCTTTCGTGCACATCTCAGGTTGCGTCATTGAAAGTTCCCTCTCTATTTCCCTTAATTATTATATCACATTCAAGTGAATACATTTCTAGTTATAGCTCAATCAATCAATACATCTGTCAATATAATTTTACTTATACCTATCCAAGTCCTGTTTTTAAGTTTTACCTAATTTCAATTACCGTGTTCCAATTTAGCCTTTAATCTCCATAATATTTAGACTTCGGGTATCCCAAATTTTCCCAAATTCATTACAAAATAGTTATTGTATCTAAAATACACATATTGTTCAGATAATTTACATTCTTACTTTATTTCACAAGTATATTCTATTTCTCATCCTAGTACCTCATCATTTACTAATAAAATAACTTTTATTGTCACAAACCAACTTCTTGCCACCATTGTTAAGGGAATCACTGCAGTTGTTAACAACGCGGTTGTTAAATGAATCTGGTTGGCTTCCCCATTCACGGCCCACCGGTTGAGTTAAGGCACCAGGCTTGAATGTAGGAGGCTGTGCGTTCTAGTCCTACCTTAGCCATCAAAGCCAGGTGGATGACCTTGGGCCATTCACTTTCTCTCTGTCCAGATCACTTCATGGGAAGCTCTTGCAGAGAAAGCAGCCGGAGGAAGGAGTATTGGCTATGATCACCACCTTGTGTTGCTTATAAAAAAAAGTATAAAGGTGGGATAGAAATAAAAAGGCCACCAAGCTATCCACCTAATTTAATTTTTCACCCTTTCAGTATTTCAAGAAGATCCAACGAAAGCTTGGTAAATAATAATAATAATAATAATAATAATAATAATAATAATAATAATAATAATAATAATAATAATAATAATAATAATAATAATAA
>NW_015387207.1:154972-181260 GCF_001527695.2 Protobothrops mucrosquamatus
GCACTCATTGTAATCAATCGTGAGAAATTACCGCTTAGGAACTGTGCAAGCCTTTGAAGGTTCAAATAAGGATTCTCTTCTTTCTTGTAAAATATATACCGTATATATATATAGCATTTAGCACTTAGACTTGTATACAGCCCCAAAGTGCTTTACAGCCCTCTCTAAGCGGTTTACAGAGTCAGCATATTTGCCCCCCCAACAATCAGGTCTTCATTTTACTGACCTCAAAAGGATGGAAGGCTGAGTCAACCTTGAGCTGGTCAGGCTCGAACTCAAGGCTGTGGGCAAAGTTTACCTGCAATACTGCATTCTCCTATGTATGTATGCCTTCTTTAGCAACATTCTCATTAACAGAGCTGCCTAATGCTCAGATTTTGACTTAGAGAAGGTAGGTGGGAAAGAGACACATCTTTTGCAAGAATTGTCGAGCGTGGACCCTGCTTTACAGGTAGCCTGAATGAGTTTTTCTCGCAAGAGTAAATGAGCATTTTATTACAGATAGCCCTGTAGTCCTGTAATGCTCAGATATTGTTCACGGTCATAAAATGCGGTCTCGTGACTATGGTAGGCTGCAAATGGGCGTCAGTGGGGCTTTGTCGCTGGGCATCTGAAGTTCGGTCACATGACTGCAGAGGGGACCTGACCACTGGAACTTTGAATCGATGTCTGCAGATGACCAGGCTGAGCCTGAGGTGGGGAGGGGGGTCAAACGCCTCATCAGTCTCAAGTCCCGTCGTCTCCACAAGAGATCTAAGTCCAGCCCTCCTTGAATTCCATTGGCTCTTACAGAACACCAAATAATAATAATAATAATAATAATAATAATAATAATAATAATAATAATAATAATAATAGAAATAAAAGTTGGAAGGGACCTTGGAGGTCATCTAGTCCAACCCCCTGCTCAGGCAGGAAACCCTATACCATTTCAGACAAATGGCTGTCCAGTCTCTTCTTAAAAACCTCCAGTATTGGACCATTCACCACTTGTGGAGGCAGGTGGTTCCACTGGTTAATTGTTCTAACTGTCAGGAAGTTTCTCCTTAGTTCTAGGTTGCTTCTCTCCTTGATGAGTTTCCATCCGTTGCTTCTTGTCCTGCCTTCAGGCGCTTTGGAGAATAGCTTGACTCCCTCTTCTTTGGGGCAGCCCCTGATATATTGGAAGACTGCTATCATGTCCCCCCTCGTCCTTCTCTTCATTAAACTAGACAGACCCAATTCCAGCAACCGTTCCTTATATGTTTTAGCCTCCAGTCCCCTGATCATCTTTGCTGCTCTTCTCTGTACTCTTTCTAGAGTCTCAGCGTCTTTTTTACATCGTGGTGACCAAAACTGGATGCAGTATTCCAAGTGTGGCCTTACCAAGGCCTTGTAAAGTGGTATTAACACTTCACGTGATCTTGATTCTATCCCTCTGTTAATGCAGCCTGGAACTGTGTTGGCCTTTTTGGCAGCTGCAGCACACTGCTGGCTCATATTTAAGTGATTGTCCACTAGGACTCCAAGATCCCTCTCACAGTTACTACTATTGAGCAAGGTACCCCCTATACTATACCTGATCGTTAGTTGTTCAGATTCTTGCAGAGAGCATAAGCTCGCAATAAAACCTGAACCGCCCGGACTTCTGATTTTCCATCCGTGGCAACATCATTTGTGTCGGTCGTTAAGTCAAGGACTACGTCCAAAGGTTACTTCAAAGAGAGGCGGAAAACTCACCTGAAGCGCTACCAGTGTATTGGCAAGAGCTTGTCCGTATGTGTCGTGGCAATGAACCGCGAGAGCTTCGACGGGCACCTCTTTCATGACGGCAGAAAGCATCTCCCTCATGTTTCCGGGGGTCCCCACACCAATGGTGTCGCCGAGGGAAATCTCGTAGCACCCCATTGCGTACATTTTCTTCGACACCTGTCAGAAAGAACAGCTTTTTTTAAAAAAACTGTAGCTCCTTATTATTGCTTTTCTTCTGAATACAAATTCAACCAACAATTACAATAATTGATCACGATGGATTTATCTACAGGATTTTCTTTCCCTGCAAAAGGTGAAGGACCCGGTTGCATCGCCTCCTCTGTTAAATTTTCCCCTGCAGCTGAGGAATGCTCTGCTTTGCATGCTTAATCCAGTTTGCCCACATTATCTTGCCAGAGCTGCAAATGGGAGGTAAATATTAGAACTTCAGATTGAGCCAAAGCCTGTGTGTGTGTGTGTGTGTGTGTGTGTGTGTGTGTTTCCCCTCCCCCCAAAAGCAACTGTACTTTCTTGGTGTTTTCTTTGAAAATGTTTTGCTTCTCATCCAAGAAGCTTCTTTAGTTCTTGGATAAGAAGTGAAATGTTTTCGAAGAAAACACCAAGAAAGTCCAGTTGCCTTTTGGGGGGAAAAACACACACACACACACACACACTTTGGCTCAACCTGAATGATTGAGAATTTCCATAGATGCTCCCAGGTTGAGCCTCTCAGCATCCTGTGGAATCCTGCTTGTGGAATCCGTAGCAAAAGTTGGAACTGGGCCAGGCGGGTGAGTGCAGGTGTGCAAAACTCCACTTGTGTGCGAGGCAGGCGCTTGCACAGAAATGCAGCTTGCACAAAGGGAGCTGAGGGCATGTGCGTGCATGCCTGCCACTCACAGAGCCCCCCAACCAGGCCGGAAAGGCTGGGGACCGCTGATCTACACCATCCCAATCAAGTCTTCCATTTTTATCCAGATGTTAATGCAGAAACCTGCATCTACTTGTTCACACAATTTCCTCTAAATGGGAACTCATCTTTTCCTCAACCCATGTCAGATTCCTCCATGGTCCAAATTTTACAGCAATCCATGTCAGTTAGTTTATATATAAAAAAATAGTTCATTATTAAAGCAATGGATAACACGAGCACACAACTTTTAAAATCCAAAGTATACAGAACAGGTAGTGCTCGCTTAATGACCAGTCGCTTAGCAACTGTCCGAAGTTACGACAGCCCTCCCAAGAGCTACATCCAACCCAATTCCCAAGTCCCGACTTCACACACAAACATATGCCCCCACGTTCACAGGACCACATTTGGGGCAGTTGGTAACTGGCTCAGCTTTACAGCTAGATGCAGCAGTGTTTTCTTGGCTTCACTCAACCTCAAAAAAAGCCATAAAATTGGGTCCAGTCACGAGGGCCTTGACTTACAACTGTCATGACGTACGACATAAATTCTGGGCTCCATTACAGGTGCCTGTATGGTCATAAATTGAGGACTACCTGTATAAATAACACTAGTCCTTTGGGAAAGAGGCAGCTTTCAGAGTTTCAACCTCTCCTTGCAAGACTATCTGTTTTTCTCTGGGCTTGTATAGGACTTCAATTTGCATCATTCAAGCTAAACTCTAACGTACCTGAAGAGCAACAGGTATGTGGAGAGGGGAAATGAGCTCAATTTATCCCATGCAAAGACCTGCAATGCGTGTTTTCCCTCATTTTCTGACAGCTGCTGGTCAGAGGGTTGGATATTTATGAGTCTCATTCCAAGTCAGATGGTTTACCCACATCTAATTCCGTGTTGTTTACTGTGAGCTAAAGCAGCTCAGCAAAGGCCTGGCTAGGTACCCGTGAAAAAGCAGCCTTTTCAGAGAAAGGATGCTGGAACAGAACATGGAAGTTTCTCTGTACAGATCCTCTAAGCCAGGGGAAGGCAACTTTGGCTCTTTTGTGACTTGTGGACTTCAACTCCCAGAATTCCAGAGCCAGCCATGCTGAGGGGAAAGGGAGAGGTTTCCAAGCTGAGCTATGCTGGCTCAGGAATTCTGGGAGTTGAAGTCCACGAGTCATGAAGGGGCCAAAGTTTCCCTCATGCTGGCTCAGGAATTCTGGGAGTTGAAGTCCACGAGTCATGAAGGGGCCAAAGTTTCCCTCATGCTGGCTCAGGAATTCTGGGAGTTGAAGTCCACGAGTCATGAAGGGGCCAAAGTTTCCCTCATGCTGGCTCAGGAATTCTGGGAATCCACGAGTCATGAAGGGGCCAAAGTTTCCCTCATGCTGGCTCAAGAATTCTGGGAATCCACGAGTCATGAAGGGGCCAAAGTTTCCCTCATGCTGGCTCAGGAATTCTGGGAGTTGAAGTCCACGAGTCATAAAAGAGCCAAGGTTGCCTACCCCTGCTCTAACCTGTGGTCTCTCCTGTCCTTGCAATGAAATCAGAACAGAAGCCAAATCCCTACTCAGTCAGCGGGACAATACAGGTGTGGCGAGATTTGACTCTCTTCTCAAAGGCTCGTCTTTATTTTTTTTTGTAAAAGGTAGGGTTTTGTTTACAAAAAAGAACCCCTCTTCTGAACAGGCAAGCAACATGAACTCACCTCTGCCACTTTAGCGGGAGAAATCTTTCCTTCATAAGGGCAGCCGAGAACGCAGGAGACGTAGCTGCATGGAAAAGGAGGGGGGAAAATGCAATGTCGTCAGGGAAAATCATGGAGATCAGTTAATGAAAATCAGCAGGCCCTGCCTCCTCTCGCTTCATTCCTGAGAGATTTATCCATAACATAATACCTTTTGATGGGGGACAGATGCAATGCAACCTCTTCCCACCATTAGCATTACAAAGGGAATAGGTTTTTTTTTTTAAAAAAAAAACATCTACAGAGGAGGAGAAGACATTTTATTATCATGAGGACTAGCTGCTAAACAGAACTTCTGAGATAACTTGAAATTCTGGGAGTTGCAAGGTGAACACACTTGAAGAGTGCCAGATTGGAGAAGACCGAGCGAAGAGGAACATTTTTGTGTTTTCTGGATAGTCTCCTGCTTAGATCCTTCTTTCTTCCATGTCTCAGCCTGCCTTCCTCCTTCTCAAGGGCTACACATAAGGATGCTTGTTCATCACCCAAATCAGCACGCAGTGCTAATATTTACCCTCGGACGGGAATACTGGCTCCTTTTGATGCCCGCAGAACATCGCCGAATCTTTGCAGACTCTCGTCTATGGAACAGTTGATGTTCTTTTTTGTGAAGGCTTCAGAAGCTGCTCCGAAGATTGACACCTCCTTGGCTCCAGCTGCCACCTACCAACCATGTCAGAAAGAGCTTAGTGTCATGGTTCCAAAAAATGAAACTCTTCCAAGAACTTTGAGGCATTGTTTACCTTAAAGAATCTTTAATTGAGCAACATAGCTTCGGCACGTACATAGGCGAAGCCAAAATCTGAATTCTCCTCTCCTAAGCACATAGTATCCAAGCATAATTCACCCCTCTATTTAACAGTCATTAATCATATTCTCCAATCAGTTTGAAGCACAAACTTTCCCTCTGTTCCATAACCCGCCATTTCTTATCTCCTCTTATTACAAACAACCTTGAAGAATACTCTACTGAGATATTGTTATGTCTAACTAATCCCCATGCACATTCTTCCCCCTCCCCTCCAGCACCATCTGATTCTAACTCTAAAAGTAACACACAGGTTAAAGAGAAAATGGCTGCATCTTCACATATTGTCAAAGCACGAACATCCGATGTTAGCAGCGTTGACCCTTAGATACTACACTTTTCTCTGTTCAGAAAAGCCTAGCACTTGTTCCCAGAGCGCCTTCTCTCATGACGAGTTTTTCTATTATTTACTTCATTAGGTTTTTATCCATCCATTATTCCTTTATAAGTATCAGGCACGAGGAAGTAGAACAACCCCGTGAACTGATCAAAGTCACTTCTTTATTGTTGCAGTGCCTGTTTACAAGAATTTCACCGGATTCTCGTTGGGAGAGTCAGATAAGACTCCAGAGATTCTGGGGGGGTGTAAGCCCCCCCCCAGCTCTAAGCTCAGTTCACTCCTCACCCCCCCCCACTAGCTGGAGATCCCACCACAAGATGGGAAACATACCTCTAATACTCCTTCCTCCTGTTTTTTCCCACAGAAACAACCCTATGAGCGAGTTAGGCTGCGATTGACTGGCCAAGGTCACCCAGCTGGCTTTCATGCCTACAGTGGAACTAGAACTCACAGTCTCCTGTTTCTGGGCCAGGTTCACCACTCACTCATTCCACCTTCAGTTGTTTCTCTTTGCATTGGTTTTGCAGAACTTCTCAGAATGAAATTTTGAGCCTTTGCAAGCCAATGCCACAAACCGTTCCTAAAGGATCTCATCCTGAAGATCCATTAAAAGTCACAGCAACGCCTAGAGGGCAACTTGCTGGGACACAAGCCCCACCACCACTTGCTCAAGACACAGGGAAGCAGATGCTCTGGATGAGAAATCAGAAAGGCAGTTCCTCAGATGTCCAAAGCAATGAATGGGAGAGCCAGCCTTAGCTGCTCAGTTCAACCTAGGCTGGCGATCGGCCTGACTTTAAGATATGGGATCTGCTTTTTCAGTTAAGACTGAGATGATAACTATATATAGGTATTCCTCGACTTATGACCACTTGCTTAGTGACTGTTTTAAATCCTGACAGGCCTACCTGGGGGTACTTATGACCTGGATTCAAAGTTCTGCCAGTCAGGGGTGGGTGGTGGGTGGTTGTCCCCCATGGTCACATAACCGCATTTTGCGTGCTTGGCAACCAGGCTGTATTTACAGTTGTGTGCATAGCCCTATGGTCTCGTGATCTCAATTTAAGACAGTTTTGTTGAAAACTGGCACTTTACATCCAATTTTCGCTAAAATTGGCCCATAGCTAACCACGGATTCACTTAACCACCACAAGAAAAAAAGGCCACAACTTACAACCATTATGGTCATAACTTGAGGATTTCCTGTACCTGTCAAAGAGCACTGTGAGAGAACAGTGCAACAGATCTTACAGCTCCGTTCATTAATACCTTCCCCACTACTGCAAGGACCTAAGACAGTGGTTCTCAACCTTTTTAATGCCGCGACCCCAACCAGTCGTAAGTCGAGGACTAAACCGGTCGTAAGTCGAGGACTAAACCGGTCGTAAGTCGAGGACTACCCAACCGGTCATAAGTCAAGGACTTTCCCTGTCCGGGAGCGCCGCGCATGCATGGTTCCGCCCCCTGCGCCGGCCGAGGCGTAGCTGGCAAGCGGCAGAGACGGAGCAGGCCGACCACCAGCTGGCCCAGCCCAAGGGAGGTAAGGCACCCGCCGGAAAAGGGGAAAAAATGGCGGACAACCTTGCTTGGCGACCCCCATGAAATGGTCGATCGACCCCAAATGGGGTCCCGACCCACAGGTTGAGAACCACTGACCTAAGAGATTTTGGACTGCAGGCTTCTCTTACCGCTGCTTCAAATCCCTTGAGGTTGGGTGTCAGAACAGGATAGCTGACCCCAGGGACCTTCCGGATGCCTTGCATAACTTCTGTGTGGTCAGCCATCTTGGTACAAAAATGAAGAACAAACGGCAGGTTTTAATTCCACAGAAACAACTGTGCCACACGCTGTACTAAATTGCGATCTTTGTAACTCTAGAACAGGAGTCTCCAACCTTGGCAACTTTGAGACTTGTGGACTTCAACTCCCAGAACTCCCCAGCCAGCACGAGTTGAAACCCACAGGTCTCAAAGTTGCTAAGGATGGACACCTCCAGCCCTTCCGTTTAGCATTTACTGCAATTAGCTGGAAAAACATAAAGTGTTCCTCTCATTACTATAGAAACCAAGCTGAGATATTCATTTATAGCAATGCCTGGCTGAGGAATTCTGGGAGTTGAAGTCCACAAGTCACAAAAGGGCCAGGTTTGAAGACCCCTGATTTATACCAAAAACTAAGCCACAATTTGCTTTAATTGTGGTATGTTGAATAAGCCCATCTGGGTTTTGCCAAGGAGCAAAGTAACTGTAGCTTGTTTAGCCAACTCCTTTACCTCTTTATCCATACTGACCTGTGGTACCCATTTTGGAGAGACAAAACTGGTGGCTTCTATAACGGAAAGACCCGTCTCTGAGAGCATGTTGATTAAGTCAATTTTCACCTGAGTGGGAACAATATTCTGGAAAAAGAGAGCAAGAGAGAATTCCCCTTTAACAGCAATTCCATAATTATATTTCCTTCTTGACATTTAGTTGGGGGTGGAATCACTACATTCTATAACATTTCCCATTTTTGCTCCTTTATATATTCTTCCCTAACCATGGATTTTTAAAAAGGAGCCCGCAAACGAACAGGCACACAGGAACAACATCCCTATTATAATAAACAGAAACACATTTGCCGGAGTTAATTCTGTTGACTTTGTGACATCAGTCAGATTTGTAAACATTTCCTTTTCCCAAGTTTACCAAAGCCAGCCGGACTTTGCAATGGGAAAACATTTGGGTCAGTCTCAAACAAACTCCCTACTTGGGATTCTGAAGACAAGTAGTCCTCAATTTATGACCACGCATTTAGCAACTGGGCAAAGTCAGAACAGTGCTGAAATTAGTGACTTATGACTGGACTTTGTATTTATAACCACTGCAGCATCCCCTTGTTTGCAATTTGGGCGTTTGGCAACCAGCATGTATTTACAAAGGCTGATGTCTCCCAGGTCATGTGATCACCATTTACTTCCCAGTTGGCTTCCAAAAACAAAGTCAACGGACAAAGCCAGATTCGCTTAACCATCACAGCAAAAGGCGGTTGTAAAATCAGGCATAGTCATCTGTTAACTCATTTAACAACCTCATTGCTTACAACTAGCCACAATTGGGACCGGAATTTCAGTCCTAAGTCATTGCGGTTGTAAGTCAGGACACGATGTGGCCGGGCCTAATTTTTGACCGTTGTTAAGTGGTCATTAAGCAAATCACACGGTCATAAGTCCAAATCCACTCTCCCAAATGGGCATTTTGGGTAAACACTGATTTACTGCTGCATACCAGCATATTTCACGTAATTAAACTGACAGCAATTCTGGGAACATGGATCGAGGGTTGATTTTTTAAGCTATGTCAATATACTACCTAGGAGAAAAATCAAAACAGCATTGATGTCAACACATTCATTTCACAAGCACAAAACCACCAAAGCTACTTATTTCAGATTTCAGCCACAAGCCAAACATAGTTTAGCAGAGGTCACTTGCCTTTTCATTCTGCAAACCATCCCGTGGACCAACCTCAACAATTTTCACATGCTTGGGAAATGTTCCAGCTGTGGTTAAACTGATCTGCAAAAGAAGGGAAAGAAAAGAAAGAATGCCAATCCGGTAGACCATCTATAGCGTCCTCCTGAGCGTATCAAATGCAAGTAGAAAAGTTATTTTACTCCAGATATGTCAGATTATAACTCCTTGACAGTCATGGGATTGCAGTTTGTCTTTAGTAGGCACAAGGCCCAGGAAGACCTTATTACCAGTAACACAAGGCTGGCACTTGTAATTTCAAACAATTTTTAAAATTTACTTTTATTCCTGAAGTAGTATAAAAAAAAATTACCTTGCACTCCGAACAAAGTCCAAAGCAGCAAAGGCTGTTTCGTGACTAAGCTTTTGGAATATTGCTTCCATTCCAACTTATTTTGTTTGCATAACATCTGTACAGAGCTGGCATCCAATTACAGATGCTTCATTGAGTAGCACTGGTCAGCCTCAAGTCTCACCTTTGGAAAATAAGTGCCTTGGCACAGTGATAATCCATTCTGAAGCACAAAGGCTGTGTGCCAGTCTTGGCACATCCAGACAGGGCTGGGAAAGACCTTTTAGAAATCATGGCCCATCACTGCCTCAGATTTCAGGCAATGCTAAGCTAGAGGATCCCATATCAGGTAGCTTTCAATCTCTCTTAGGATGGCTCAGCAAGAAACAACTGCCCTTTTTTTACTACTGTTATTTGACCAGGTTTCTCCTTTTATACTGCTTCATGTCCTTGGGGTGTAATTCACCACTGTCGTAAGACATTCCTGCATGCAGATACTATATACACTTCTTCAATGCAGAGTAGGGCTGCTGTTTTCAAACATCTGTTTTTGAAAACCACTGTGTTCCAGGGAACTCTATGCTGCAGGAAACTTCCAAGTTAAAAATTCATTGTAAAATGGATGGTAGTTAAGTGATTTACCCATATATCAACTTTTATCAGCTGTCCTTCCTGGCTACCTATCCTCTTCTGATGTGCAGTTTTAGACAGATCATAAATATATTATAGGATGCTTTCTTCATTCCTTCAAGATAGGAGTGGATAATCTGACACTCCATAGCTACCTGCGGTTCCCAAGCCACTATTTAGTGGCCTCTGAACCCTTCCCCAACTACTTAAAAACTATATTTTTGCACATTTTCAGGTGCAAAATACATGAAACGTAAGGCTGTACAAAGCATGCAAAAAACTTCACGAAGCATATGGCCACAAGCAATGCACACCTCCACAAACACTGAAGCAGCCATATCTGCCAGAAAGCTCAACATGGCTGTTCCAAGGCTTTTCCCAGTTTGTTTGTTCATGAATGTAAATAGGCAGCTGCATGAAGAGGCAATCTGGGAACGTCCTTGAAGCAGCAGTACTAAGTTATTCAGAGGATGAGGCTCAAAGGGTTGAGTGCTACTGAAGCATGATTATTTAAATCATCTCCACCCACATAAAAAGTCCTAGCAGAAAGTCCTAGCCCTGCATATACAGGTAGTCCTCAACTTACAGCAATTTGTTTAGTGATTGTTCAAAATTAAAACGGCACTGAAAAAAGTGACACGACCGTTTGTCACACCTACGATTGTTGCAGCCTCTCCATGGTCACACAATGAAAATTCAGACACTTGGCAACTGACCCACACCGTGTTTATGACAGTTGCAATGTCCTGGGATCATATGGTCACCTTTTGCAACCTTCTGACAAGCAAAGTTAGTGGGGAAGCCAGATTCACTTAACAACCGGGTTATTAACAACTGTAATGATTCACTTAATATCTGTGGCAAGAAAGGTCATAAAATGGGGCAAAACTCAACTGTCTTGCTTAGCAACAGAAATTCTGGGCTCAATTGAGGACTACCTATATACCAGGGGTGTCAAACTGCTGGCCTGCAGTCCGGTTGCATCATGCTGAGGCAGTGCCCACCCCAGCTCCGGCAATGCAAAAAAAGTCATGACACGCTGCAACACGTCATGTGATGCAGCGAGTTTGACACCCGTGCTATATATGCTACATTGTCTGGCCTATTTCCTTGCTTGCCGTTTCATCATCATCATCATCATCATCATCATCATCATCATCATCATCATCATCATCATCATCATCATCATCGATCATCGCACAGTCAGCCAGATGTTCAGACTGGATTTGGCATTTTTTCTACCTATTGAGTCTTTACCAAGGACTTGGGATAGGCAGATGTGGATGTCTGATGGTATTACAGATATTGTTGCAGGATGGAGGCGGTTCCTAGTAAGGCCGCCTTTTGCAATTGACTAATGGCGAATTTGTCAATGCCAATGGTGTTCAAGTGGTGCTCCAGTTGTTTTGGGATTGCACCCAAGGCGGCTATTACTATTGGTACTACCTTTGCTTGCCTTTGCCACAGTCTTTCTATTTCTATTTGTAGGTCTTTGTATTTTGTTATCTTCTCCAGTACTTTCTCATCTATTCTGCTGTCTCCAGGCACTGCCACGCCCACTATCCAGACTTTTTTGTCTTTCTTATGGACAATTGTTAAGTCCGGGGTGTTATGTTGCAGGTGCTTGCCTG
Source organism: Protobothrops mucrosquamatus (assembly GCF_001527695.2). Lineage (NCBI taxonomy): Eukaryota > Metazoa > Chordata > Lepidosauria > Squamata > Viperidae > Protobothrops > Protobothrops mucrosquamatus. Next base: position 166,558 of record NW_015387207.1, read on the forward strand.
TTTGAATTCTGAAGTCCCAGAGCAGTTTAATTTATCATTTTCTATGACTTTCTCTATTTTATGATCCCACCAGTTCTTGCTTACAGGCAAATGATATTTCTATTATTATTATTATTATTATTATTATTATTATTATTATTATTATTATTATTATTATTACTACTACTACTACTACTACTACTACTACTACTACTACTACTACTACTACTACTACTACTACTATTACTATTATTATTATTATTAGACAGCCCCAGAGTAAAAAGTGGGTCATGCTTAGCTTAGGATAAGAATGACACCCAAAAGGCCGGCCACTAAACAAGTTGGAGTGCATCATAAGTCCTTGGAAAAGTTAAAAGAGATTATTCTGATCCTGCACACGTTGCAGCCACATATCACAATTGTGCATGTGGAATTCACCTCCCCCCAATACTCTCAGCCAAAGTCCAACACTCAGAGGATACAACTGCAGCTCCCTGCTCCAGATATACCTTGCGCACGCCCATGTACTAAGGAGAGGAGCATATATTCTACCCATGTTATTACTGAGCAGGCTAACTTTATCACAAACCTATCACGGAACCCATGTCACGACCCACTTGTTCTGTTCCCAGAGTGCAAATAACGCAACCCACCCACCCCCCGGCTCAGACTATGCTTGGAGTTTTTTTCCAATGCTTTGCATGGCAAACGGAGCAAGCAGATGGGAGTTCTCCCAACACAAATAAGCCACAACAAACAAGCCAACAGCCAACCCTAACCTTAATCCAAGTCAGTGGGTAAAGCCAAGGCAGCCACGGGTTTGCAAGCCCCCTGGCTAAGAACCCAGACGAGGAGAAAACCCTCCGTATTTTTTGGACTGCAATTCCCAGAATCCTTTGCCATTCACCCTCTACGCCAGGGGACCTCAGGACCTTGGCCACTTTAAGACGTGAGGACTTCAACTCCCAGAATTCCTCAGCCAGCTTTGCTGGCTGAGGAATTCTGGGAGTTGAAGTCCACACGTCTTAAAGTGGCCAAGGTTGCTCTACGCCGGAGTTGCTAGAAACTGAAGTCCCAAGGGCGCGGGTCTGCATGGAACCCCCTCCCAGCAACAGCAGCGCCCAAGGCCACCCTCCAAGAGGCCAGGGAGGTCCGCCTGGCCACCCGCCCGCTGGCCTAGCTCGCTCACCGGCCGCAGCGACGCCACCAGCCGCGGCAGCCCCCGCTTCAGCGCCACCATCTCGGCGCCTCGTCTGGCTGCCGGGATTGGGGCGGGTCACGTGATGGAACGTCGCCCTGGTCACGTGACCGCCCTGGACCACGTGGCCGCGGATCAGCTGGGCCAGGGGTAGGCCGCCTGGGCTCTTTTCTGACTCGTGGACTTCAACTCCCAGAATTCCTGAGCCAGCCACGCTGAGGGGAAAGGGGGAGGTTTCCAAGCTCAGGAATTCTGGGAGTTGAAGTCCACCAGTCATGAAGGGGCTATAGTTTCCCCCATGCTGGCTCAGGAATTCTGGGAGTTGAAGTCCACGAGTCATAAAAGAGCCAAGGTTGCTTACCCCTGACTGGGCGGTCTCCCTGGGTTTCCTCCGGGCGTGGAGCTGCTGCAATCCCATCGTCCCCGGCCAACAAGGTTATTGCATATGGAACCCACGCCTGCGGGGAAAGTCCAGCCGCCTGGGCAGCGGAGGCGGGCGAGCTTCACCTACCTAACATCTGCCTGTTGCAAAGAGGAGAAGGAAAACGCGTGCAGAGGACGCGCTGCTGGCGAGGCTCAAGTGCAGCGTGTGCAAAAGGCGACGTTCCTCTGAGAGTGTGCGAAGTGCATCTCAGGCAGCCTGAGATGAGATGGGGCAGGTTTGCTTTTTAAGCATACGGTGTTTTATGGGGTTGGGCTTTTTTTTGTGGGGGAGACGAGAGAGAGAGGAAGGTAAACTCTCCCGGAGCTCTAGAAAGCAACTGGAAGAGCTCAAGGATTCTGCAAGAACAACAAGCGTTGGTTGTGTGGACGCAGCCGCCTTAACCAGGCCAGTTGCAAATCTAGCAGTGGCAATCCCACGACCCGCTCAGCTTGTTTTTGTGGCTTAATTTGTTGTTCCCCGCCTTAGTTTATGGGGCAGACCCGGGAAACGGGTTAATTCAGGAACCAGGTTAAGCTGTGGATAAACAACACTCCTGAAGATCTTAACCCAGGGGTAGGCAACCTTGGCTCTTTTATGACTCGTGGACTTCAACTCCCAGAATCCCTGAGCCAGCATGGCTCAGCTTGGAAACCTCTCCCTTTTCCCTCAGCACTGCTGGCTCAGGAATTCTGGGAGTTGAAGTCCACAAGTCTTAAAAGTTGCCAAGTTTGAAGACCCCTGACCTAGAACAGGGGTAGGCAACCTTGGCTCTTTTATGATTTGTGGACTTCAACTCCCAGAATCCCTGAGCCAGACTGGCTCAGCTTGGAAACTCCCTTTCCCCTCAGCATGGCTGGCTCGGGAATTCTGGGAGTTGAAGTCCACCAGTCATAAAAGAGCTGAGGTTGCCTACCTCTGGCCTAGGCCTAGGCCACTTTATGACTCGTGGACTTCAACTCCCAGAATCCCTAAGCCAGCATGGCTCAGCTTGGAAACTCTCCCTTTCCCCTCAGCATGGCTGGCTCGGGAATTCTGGGAGTTGAAGTCCACCAGTCATAAAAGAGCCAAGGTTGCCTACCCCTGCCTTAACCCAACCTTCCTACCTCTGAGGGTTTGTGTGGTTTACTGCTTTCTTGCTCTGCTGAAAACCTTCCATCCTCCCAACCTGACAGCTCCTCTACTGGGTTGCTGCTCATTTACAACAGCACCATAGGAGTGTGGATTTTTCTGCCACTATGAATGGAATTGCCAGTTTGTCTTCCAACAGAGGAAACTGCCAATTCCAGTATTTACACAGTCAATAGCTCTCCAGGATTTGGGGGAGGAGTTTCTTTAGCATCAAACCTGGGATTTCCTAGATGCAAAACGGGTGTATTACCTGTTCTTCCAGCCCACTCGGCCTATAGGTGATCGTCCCTTTTAAATATATTATGCTACCTCTCTGTCCTCTTAAAATTAACCTTTGCCATGGAATACCTGTTCATCCTACCCGTTTCCATTCTCCTTAAATGAAGCTTCAGTCTTAAGCATATTGTAATCATTACCCTTGGGGACTTAAGTTTTGAGTAACTACTGGTAGTTTAATGAGGTTTAATTGCATCCACGGCCCAGCCAATGTTTGCTGATCCTTAAATGGCTGTGCTGGATTAAACCTGACTGGTACTTGCTAAGGAACTCTAGGAATTGAAAATTCACATATATGGAAAGTGCCTAAATTGGGAAATTATATAGAACTGTGGTTTGGTATTATGGTTAAATGCATCCAACTAGGAAAGACAAAGAGTTTTAGGCTTCCCTTAGGAACAAAAAACAGCTGGGTGATTTGGGGACAGTCATACGTTCTCAAATGAAAGCTCCTGAAATGTTGCTAAGAAAACTACATGAAGTATCCATGTAATTATCAGGAATAAAGATTGATATTGGATTAAAAAGTTATATCATTGATTTTAAAGGGTTGCTTGAATCCAAGATGGACTTTCACTTTTGTTGTACCTTTTGATCTAGTTGAATTTAATTAACACATTCATAAACTTTGCAATTGTAGATTCTCTTTTGCTCGGAACATTTCTGGTTAAACCAAACCTCTTAGAACCCGATTCTATGCACAGTTGTTAGAAATCTCTCACTGAATCCCGTGGGGATTATCCTTATGCAAGGATGCAGAGGATAGATAGTAACTGAAGAATCTAAGAAACACACCATCTTTCTTTGTTGCATCTTATACCTGTTGCAGCAATTTAGATAATTCTAACTCTCATTTTTATAAGTGGAGAAATAAAACACATACCTGCCCTATCAAGCTTCCTCTTCGTAAAGGCCCCATTTGGCACTCTGGTGCTTCCTGCTCACACAAGAGGTTTAGCTTGCAGTGTAGACCTGGAGAAACATACTAAGCACATTTATACCATTAAATCAACAAGGGAAGATTGCTCAGAAACAGAGCCACTGTTTGTTTTGGCTTTTGCAAGCAATATTCCCCTCCATCTGTTGAAATGAATAGAAGCATATCCCTATTCTCTCTCCCAGGGTTCAACAGTAATTGTGCTCGGCTGCCAAGGCCACATCCTTCACTGGTACACAAAGCACGGGTCAACACCGTGGCTCTTCGCTGTGATGCAAGGGGCCATCCATGCCAAGCCCAATTTGCCAATGCTCTAAACTGCCTGAATTACAGTAGTCTCGGGTTCCACAGATCCCATGCGGCCGGTGGAGAGCAATGACATCAATTTTGTTTCTTGATCTTTCAGCTGGGATGGATTCCAACCTGACGGTCTGTTTTGCAGACTGTTCTTGCATAAATCTGCATTGAATGACGTTCGTTGGCAGTCACCTTTATTTGGAGCAAGTGGACCCTGGTCCTCCCGCCAAAGGCATTAAGAAATCACTTCAAAACCGATCCAAAGTAATGAAAGGAGCTGGGCAGGGGTTGCTTTGGCTCTGGGGAAAGAGCTAGTACAGCCGTAGTTGCTTTGAAAATTTACAATTAGTCCTCGACTTAATAATAATAATAATAATAATAATAATAATAATAATAATAATAATAATAATAATAATAATAATAAGAAGAAGAAGAAGAAGAAGAAGAAGAAGAAGAAGAAGAAGAAGAAGAAGAAGAAGAAGAAGAAGAAGTAGTAGTAGTAGTAGTAGTAGTAGTAGTAGTTGGAAGGGACCTTGGAGGTCATGTAGCCCAACCCCCTGCTCAGGCAGGAAACCCTACACCATTTCGGACAAATGGCTGTCTAGTCTCTTCTTAACAACTTCCAGTGTTGGAGCATTCACAGCTTCTGGAGGCAGGTTGTTCCACTGGTTAATTGTTCTAACTGTCAGGAAGTTTCTCCTTAGTTCTAGGTTGCTTCTCTTCTTGATTAGTTTCCATCCATTGCTTCTTGTCCTGCCCTCAGGTGCTTTGGAGAATAGCTTGACTCCCTCTTCTTTGGGGCAGCCCCTGAGATACTGGAACACGGCTATCATGTCCCCCCTCGTCCTTCTCTTCGTTAAACTAGACATACCCAATTCCAGCAACCGTTCCTTATATGTTTTAGCCTCCAGTCCCCTAATCATCTTTGTTGCTCTCCTCTGTACTCTTTCTAGAGTCTCAACATCTTTTTTACATCGTGGTGACCAAAACTGGATGCAGTATTCCAAGTGTGGCCTTACCAAGGCATTGTAAAGTGGCAGTAACACTTCTCCTGATCTTGATTCTATCCCTCTGTTAATGCAGTTGGGACCAGAACTCCTGTTGTTAAGCAAGGCGGTTAAGTGAGATGCGTCCAATTTTACAATATTTTTGTCACAGTTAAAATAAATTACTGGTAGTCCTCGACTTAACGGCCACAATTGAGCCCAGAATTTCTGTTGCTAAGAGAGACAGTTAAGAGAGTTTCGCCCCGTTTTACGACCTTTCTTGCCGCAGTTGTTAAGGGAATCACTGCAGTTGTTAATTTAGTAACACGGTTGTTAAGTGAAATCTGGCTTCCCCGCTGACTTTGCTTGTCAGAACACCTAACCCCCAAGACACAGCAACCGTCATAAATATGAGTCAGTTGCCAAGCGTCTGAATTCTGATCATGTGACCATGGGGATGCTGCAACAGTTGTTACCGTTACTACTACTACTACTACTACTACTACTACTACTAAAGTTGAAAGGGACCTTGGAGGTCATCTAGTCCAACCCCCTGCTCAGGCAGGAAACCCTATACCATTTCGGACATTTAGTGCTGTTGTAACTTCAAATGGACCCTAAACGAACGGTTGTAAGTCGAGGTCTGTCTATACTGTTGTTAAGTGAATCATGAGGTTTTTAAGCAAACCCAACTTCCCCCGTTAACTTTGCTTGTCAGAGGCTGGCTGGGAAGGTCACGAATGGGGATCACGTGACCCTGGGACACAACTATCATTTTAAATCCATGCCTGAATGTGGTTCACATGACCGTGGGGATGCCGAGATAGTTTGCAAGACTCTTTTTGCAGTACCGTAACTCTGAATGGTCGCTGAATCAAGGGCTGGGCGTTGAGAAGTCCCTGTATCGTGCTCAGTCATTGCTGAAGAGTAAATTAAATAATTTATAATAATAATAAAGTTGGAAGGGACCTTGGAGGTCATCTAGTCCAACCCCCTGCTCAGGCAGGAAACCCTACACCATTTCAGACAAATAGCTGTCTGGTCTCTTCTTAAAAACTTCCAGGGTTGGAGCATTCACCGCTTCTGGAGGCAGGTTGTTCCACTGGTTAATTGTTCTAACTGCCAGGAAGTTTCTCCTTAGTTCTAGGTTGCTTCTCTCCTTGATTAGTTTCCATCCGTTGCTTCTTGTCTTGCCTTCAGTGCTTTGGAGAATAGCTTGACTGCCTCTTCTTTGGGGCAGCCCCTGAGATATTGGAACACTGCTATCATGTCCCTAATTAGAACTGAGGCTAAAATAAGTGGATTATTGACCAATTATATTCCCCTATCTGTGAATACTTAAGTTACCTAAGAGGTTGCAGAAGCAGAACCTGAACTGTGTTGCACCTTTTTTGCCCTACCTTCACTTGAGCAAATATTTTGGAAATATTAAGGTATGCACAAGACGAGATTGCCAGTTTCCTGTGACCGTAAAGAATTTGCTTCTATGCTGTGAGTTCAAGTCCTCCACCTCCCACCCCCGCTTTAAAAACTCTGTCCAGAAGCAAGTCTATGTAGAATTTCTGTAATTACATTATCCTAAATTAAAAAGTTATTACAGTTATAAACGTAGGGTACAACATTACTTGAGAAAGATTATCTTTGATTTTGATTCTTCAAAAGAGGATTAAAATGTAAGAACTTATTTCTCCCCATTTTCTCTGCTAGTTACAACAGTCCTCTCTTAAGAGATAAAATATTGGGGGGGGGTGGTAAAATATTTGGGGTGGAACATGCTTTTCAACTAAATAAAGTTAATTCTATTGCACATCATTTAATGCAGACTCATGCAGAACTCTTCTTTCAGTTGAAAAGCATTTTCAGGGGTAGCTTTACAAAAAAAAAAAAAGTGTGCTCTCACAGAACAGCATTAAGATGATCCCCAAAAGCGTTCTAATAATCTTGCCAAAAGTATTTATTTCTATCCAGATTTGTTCTAGAGATTGCTGTGCCATAAAGTGAGACCAATGCAAACATTTATTTGTATTTCAAGATTTATTCATTAAAAACATTTTTTTTTAAAAAGCTGATAGGAAAAAATAAAAAGGCACCATGATTGATACATTGCAGAAATCTGTTATCAGAATCATCTCTTGAAAATTTATATAGGCAGTCCTTGACTTACAACCACAACTGAGCCCAGCGTTTCTGCTCTTAGGTGAGACATTTATTAAGTGAATTTCTTTTCTTGTCTCAGTTATTAAGTGAATCACTGCAGTTGATGAATTAGAAACCCAGTTGTTACCTGAATCTGGCTTCCCCATTGACTTTGCTTGTCAGAAGGTTGCAAAAATGATCATACAATGATCTTGGGACACGGCAACCGTCATAAATATGAGTCAGCTGCCAAACATCTGAATTTTGATCCCACGGTCATGGGGATGCTGGAAAGGTCGTAACTGTGAAAAACAGTCGTAAGTCACTTTTTTCAGTGCCATTGTAACTTTGAGTGGTCACTAAGCAAACTATTGTAAGTCAAGGATTACCTGTACAGTCTACATGTTGCTGTATTTCCCCTCCCCCATCTTAATTACCAACATTGATTTATGCATGCAAAAGGCTATTTTTTTTGGCAATTTGGTTCTAGTCTAGGTCTCCCAGTTTCTCATTCCCCGTCTTCATTGGTATGACATATCATTGGAAGGGGATGTTCTGACCACACAATACTTAAAAAGCTTTTTGTATTGGTTAATTCATTACTCTGTTCCCTTCTCCTAATCTGGAGACTGTGGAGAGGTGACAATATTTCATACGTGCATCACACTGCTGCACACCTCTCTTAAAGGGCATTATTTCAGGCAAAACTGTCTGCTATGAACTCAACCTCAGCTTGGTAGCTGTGGTCCTTGCCTCAAAAAAAACAAAACAGGAACTATAAAAACTGTCAAAGAAGACCTGTTTGCTAGAGCATTAGGCCAGCTTCTTGATCCTTACATCTGGGTTATATTAATTTGCAGGGGGAAAAAATCAGTTTATTTGGAAAAGGTGCTATCAGAATTTTTGCCTCGACTAGAGGCTCTCCCCTTACAGTGTCTAAACGGGAAACATCAGTCTAGATTCCACTGCTCAATCTTGTGACTAAAAACTCTTTATTTCCTGAACGAGGATATGACTGGCTTGTATTTGGAAAACCAGAACCATCCTTGAGGGATGGAATGGAAGTGTATTTCCTCTCCTATCTTTTTTTGTCTATTAAAAGAAATTCAGAAGGGAAGGGAGTAGCGCAGGAAAACTGAATGAGGAGCCCATGAGGGAAGTTGATTTTATCATGATCAGACTTGTAAAAATAGAGAGCAGATGAAACCTCTAGCTGAAAGCCTAGTAAATATGCAATTGTTTCAATTGGATCTTTTGAGCTAGCAAATCTTGCCTGGATGCAAGAAGGACCAACAAAAGCCTAGAAAGTAAGAAAGGACTAGATCTGTTACATCCAGAGGTGGAACCGGTATTGGATTATTTTTTTTTAAAAAAATGTAACTTTCATGAAAATAAACATAGCACTAGCTTCTATTCCACGAGAGCCCTTTGCCTTGCCCAATATTGAAATCCTGAAAACTGTGTGTCATAATACTCTGCTTTCTAAGAATGATGTTATTTTTCTTCTCCTCAAGTCATTTCATCATTTCAGTACACCTGGCATATCGTTCTCTATTGCCCCATAATGGGATCTATTATTAGTGGTTTGTTACTAGCAATCCCAGATCATTCTGTGTTCCCTCATCCCCTGCTTATTTTTAAGTGTACCTTTAAGGTTTTCTGTTCCGCCTCAACCAGAACTCCTGTGGAGGCTTCTGAAGTCACCTTCTGAAGCAACCTCATATAATTTTTTCATCCAGGACTAACTGAGCGAAGTAGATTTGTATTTCAAAGCCAGCTCCTAGAAAAAAAATGGCAACTGAGGCCTCTTCCGCAGCCAGTTTTGTGCCAGAAAATATAATTTCCCTGAGACATTTTAATTTCCATCAAAGCAACGTTTTAGTGTATTACAGCACAATTTTGGATTTGTCTATTATATCGAGGTTAACTCAAGTTGCATATCTAATTTACAACCATCCCTTTGAAAAAGGTAAGCGCAAGGATGGCCAGCCTGGAAATGCTAAAGCATTCTTTAGCTGCAACTTCTTCCAGATTTGCTCAGGCCCTTGATCAACCAGGTTTAAGCATGAGGTAAAAAGGACAGACAATCATTCTGCGATTTGTTTCTAAATTTCCCATCACAATACTCCAAGTAGTTTCACAGCCCAGCCGTGCTCAAATGGGAGAAGCCAACGATTTTCTGAGGGCAAGAAGACCTGCAATTCTTGTTGTGATGACTGCCACTTCAAAGGCTTGGAGAATCCCAACATAGTGATCTGCCAGGAATAAAAAACAAAAGGTAAAGGACTTCCTTCAGTTGGGCTCAACTCCTAGAACAGTGGTGGCGAACCTATGGCACGCGTACCAGAGGCGGCACTCGGAGCCCTCTCTGTTGGCACGCGCACTGCCGGCACCAGCAGCAGGTCCATCAGGCCGCCACCGCTGCCCGGAGCAGGAGCCCCACCCAGCACAAAGGAAACGAAGCGGCCGACTAGCAAGCTCGAGTAGAGGTGGTAGAGCAGAGGTCACCAACCATTGTCGATTGGTGGACTGGAAGAAAAGGGAGGAGGAAGCATTTTACATGCGTGCATGCGCACATGGGGCCACGAGCACGCACGCGCCGCAAATGGAGCGGGGCTAGGGCCTGCGTGATACTCACTAGCCCTGCCCCGTTCTTGCTTGGTGCAACGCCTTGTATCTGTATCCTGCAGCGCGGCAGCAGCCGTTTTTGCGCCTTGCAGCACAGTGGCCCATTTTTGCACCCGTTTGCGTGCCAGAGGCGGCACTCAGAGGCGCCTTCCTGTCCCCCCCCCCGAGGGCACCACAATGCTGAGGCAGCCCTGGCACTTTGCGATAAATAAGTGGTTTTGGGTTGCGGTTTGGGCACTCGGTCTCTAAAAGGTTCGCCATCACTGTCCTAGAGTCTCTATGCACATGTAAAGTTTTATGGTAGCAGTATTTTTATCTCTCTCTCTCTTCCCCTACCATCCATCCACCCACAGTATCTATCTACTGAGGCATGGTTGCTCATAGGCTTAAAGACACTGGAGATTGTCTTTGTTCTGGCAGTTTGAGTCTTCGTACCACGTAGTAGTGTGAGCTCCTATTACTTGTTTTAACTTCTGCCCACCTAGCAGTTCAAAAGCATGCAAATGTGAGTAGATAAATAGGTACCACTTCGGTAGGAAAATAATGGCATTTTATACAGTAGTGTGAACCCAGCCAGTGCTGGACCGTCCCCAAAGCGATGCCCGAGCATGTGGCAACATCAGTGGAGGGAGAAGCCCCAGATGACACTGCAGAACACTACTGACCCTTTCTGCATGTGGAGTTAGTCCTCCCCCTGTAGTGTACTCTGGATAGTGTGCAAATATGAACTGGCTAAGGTAACATTGCCATACTTTCTCTCTCTCCATCCATCCATCCATCCCATTTAGAAACCACCCATCTCCCTCACAACTCTGGGGGGTATACAAATAAGACATAAAAACATACAACCCATACATGTTACATTAAGAGGCAATTAAAATAAGATTAGAATTTTAAATTAAAAGTTTAAGAAGTGGGGAAGGGCCTTCAAAGCATCAACCAGCCCCATGCCTGTGTGTTTCTTTGTGGACCTCAAGTCAGTTGGCAGAGCCAGGCCTTCAGACTTTTCCGAAAGGCCAGGAGAGGGGGGGGAGACACCTCACCTTTGGAGGGGGGGAACTGTTCCAAAGGGCAGGGGAAACAGCAAAGAAGCAAAATATAAGGGGTGGCTTCTTTTTCCAGTATCCTTTTTAAAATACTTGTTTAGTCTACAGTCCTATAGTTGCCTGGTGGCCTCCGATCCAGGGCCTAAGCAGGTCTCACCCTGCTTACCTTTTGTCAAAATCAAATTTAGCAAAACTTGCTAAAGGCTTCTACCTGCTATAGTGTTTGCTGAGGCATATTTTAAGATTTTAGATTAGTTATCATAGGTAAGAATCACTGATAGAGCATGGGGGGCTCAAGGTTTCAAGTATATCCAGCCCAAAACTATGTCTGTACAGGTAGTCCTCGTTTAGTGACAACTGGCAATCCAGTCATTAAGTGAATTGGTTTCGAAGTGAAACCATGACCGTGCTTAGCATCTCACTTCGGTTTTCCTTTGCTTTATACACCTGTAAAGGTTGTAAATGGAAGGATTGGTCATAAAGTGAATTTTTTCATCACCATGGTCACTATATGAGGATTACCTATATAAGGTTTGAAACTGAATCCCCTTCACACACAAGCTAGTGCTTTAAGAGCATTGGCTACATCAAAAAAAAAATCACGTGGTCCAACTCTGTTCAACACTAGACAAGCTAGCGAAGTACTGCACAACAATTTGAGAAACGTGCTTGGATGATTTTTCCAGGAAAAAGAGAGCTACAGGTGCAAAACGTCTTGACAGGATTCTCGCGGCATCATTACTTACGCCAAGATCGATAAAGTCCAGTTCCTTTTTACAAAGTTGTCTTAGAGAGAAAGATACCCAATAAGAAACGAAGCTGATCATGTCTAATTTTTAACAATAAGGAGCTGCCTTACGACTTCTTTTAAATGCCAACAGCCATAAAACAGCATGTCTTCCTTTCCCAAGAGCAGAACATAATCTAATTGTATCCCTTGATGGTATGTTAGCACTAGACTATAAAAAATTCCCGTTGAGCAAAAGGTATACCGCAGCTACACCACAGAAGAACCACCAGACAAAAGAATTTAACAATGTGAATTCTGCAAGCTGCTTATTAGGTCATTTCATTTCCTGCCTATTACAGGAACGGTCTGGCATCCTTCCAGCTACAGTTGCGCTAGTGAGTTTCCTCTAATCACTTACCGACTATTGGGAAATAGGATTTTCAAGTTCTCACAGTAACAATAACCCACTTATTTTAAAATCTTAGAACATAAGTCTAAAATTTGACAGATTTGGAGAGTTTCAAGACTGCTTTCTTCTGTATATTCTTCCTCAACCTCAATTGTGGTCATAGGTAGTCCTCAACCTATGACCACAATTGAGCCCAACATTTCTGTCGCTAAGTGAAACATTTGTTAAGTGAATTTTGCCCCATTTTACGACCTCTCTTACTACAGTTGTTAAATGAATCACTGCAGTAGATAAGTTAGTGTCATGGTTGTTAAATAAATCTGGTTTTCGCATTGACTTTGCTTGTCAGAAGGTCGCAAAGGGTGATCACGACTTCAGAACGCTGCAACCGTCATAAGTATGAGTCAGTTGCCAAGCATCTGAATTCTGATCATGCCAAGATAGGCTAAATGGAAAAATAAACTTCCCGTGCATTCAGTAAAATCACATCATCTTCCTTCTGGTGAAGAGTCACACACTGCTTTGGATTGAATACCCCAAAGTGCTTCAGAAAATGGGATGGCCCAATTGCAACAAGGGCAGTGCTTTAATGCAGCTGCATCTTTTCCCAGGGTGAAACAGCAGCTGTGGAAAGCAGCCATAAAATCCTGGAAAAAGTTGCAACTGATTTAAAGAGGCGCAATATAATATTTGTAGCTCAGGCCTTTGAACTCTGGTGCTGGAGAAGACTCCTGCGAGTCCCCTGGACTGCAAGGCGATCCAACCAGTCAGTCCTAGAGGAGATCCACCCTGACTGCTCTTTAGAAGGCCAGATCCTGAAGTTGAAACTCAAGTACTTTGGCCACCTAATGAGAAGGAAGGACTCCCTGGAGAAAAGACTAATGCCGGGAAAGATGGAGGGCAAGAGAAGAAGGGGACGACAGAGAATGAGGTGGCTGGATGGAGTCACTGAAGCAGCAGGCGTGAGCTTAAAGGGACTCCAGAAGATGGTAGAGGACAGGAAAGCCTGGAGGAACGTTGTCCATGGGGTCGCGATGGGTCGGGCACGACTTTGCAACTAACAACAACAAGCTCAGGGCTGAACTCTGTGGTGTTTAGTGCTCTCTAAGCTTACTTGTTTCATTGCAGACATTTCATTACCCAACTAGGTAACATCTTCAGTGCAAGGCTTGAAAGAGTTGCAGACAGCGTTGCCATTCATTTTGTAAAGTATTTTTTCCAAATTATTTTTGAAGTGCACATGTGGGTATTAATTTGTTAAAATGGTTTTATTTCTGCTTTTTAAAATTATTTGCATTTATCAGAACTTGCTGGGGAAGGGCTGGTTTTTTTTTTTGGCGTAGTATTAATAAGATTAGCATTAATCTTGTTTTAGATATCCTGCAGATTTGGCTTTCGGCTGTGCGTAATTTATTGTTGTGAGAGGCTTCTTTGCTGTAGTTCAAAAGAAACGGACCTAGTTTACAAAGCAAATAACATTTCCCAAACATCACAGTGTCCTACTGCAGGTTATTTCCAAAGCGGACTTTTATTTTTCAAGCTCCTTACTTGAGTACTTGCAGAAACAACAGGTGATGAAAGAGTCAAGACGTTGTCTTTTGGCCACATCAAGAAAATGGCGTAGACTGCGGGTCCCTTTGAGGTGTACCTGGAGGGGAACACAAGGCAAACACACGGAACTGTGGTAAGCAACATGGAAATACTGAAACAGAAGACACGATCCGCCTTGGAGATAACAAGCCTTTCATTTGTGCAACTCCTTCTCTTGATCACCTTGGCTGAAGGTGAAGGCCAAAACACCTAGCTTTTCTCACACGCCGCTGGGGCTGATCAGCCCCGTGTGGTGAAATCCATAACCTCGCACAGCCTCTGAACACGCAAATATTGCATTACACTCCGTCCTTGTTTTTCCGCTGCTGCCGTCAACAACATGGCAGGGAACCTGGCAGAGCCTGCACAAAACTTTCCACAAACTGCAGAGAGCGGCTCTTCTAGTGTTCTCTTTGTCTTGAGATACCTCCAAATCTCCCCACCCTTGTTGATAACCATGTGTCACTCCTTCAGAGCTGGGCTAGAATCAGGGAGGTTTTCCTATGACTTTAGATCACGTGAAGTATTAATACCACTTTACAAGACCTTGGTAAGGCCACACTTGGAATACTGCATCCAGTTTTGGTCACCACGATGTAAAAAAGATGTTGAGACTCTAGAAAGAGTACAGAGAAGAGCAACAAAGATGATTAGGGGACTGGAGGGTAAAATATATAAGGAACGGCTGCTGGAATTGGGTATGTCTCGTTTAACGAAGAGAAGGACAAGGGGGGACATGGTAGCAGTGTTCCAATATCTCAGGGGCTGCCCCAAAGAAGAGGGAGTCAAGCTATTCTCCAAAGCGCCTGAAGGCAGGACAAGAAGCAACGGATGGAAACTGATCAAGGAGAGAAGCAACCTAGAACTAAGGAGAAACTTCCTGACAGTTAGAACAATTAACCAGTGGAACAACCTGCCTCCAGAAGCGGTGAATGCTCC
>NW_015387207.1:181617-205002 GCF_001527695.2 Protobothrops mucrosquamatus
TGGAACAACCTGCCTCCAGAAGCGGTGAATGCTCCAACACTGGAAGTTTTTAAGAAGAGACTGGACAGCCATTTGTCCGAAATGGTATAGGGTTTCCTGCCTGAGCAGGGGGTTGGACCAGATGACCTCCAAGGTCCCTTCCAACTTTATTATTATTCTTAGTGTTATACTTCAGCAAAAATAAAACACATTTAAACCTTACCCGAGGTGCTTGATGACTATTCTTTCAGCTATTTTTCTGAATGTTCATAGTGTAACCAAAACACAGAGAGAGGCAAAAACATGTCCACTTCTAAGGTAAAAGTGTGTATAGGTAGTCCTTGAGTTACGACCGTCATGGAGCCTGCCCATGACGGTTGTAACTTGTGATGGTTATAAATCAGGTCACCCACATGACAGATCAGATTTTACAATCTTTTTTTTGCAGTGGTTGTTAAATGAATCACTGCAGTTGTTAAGCTGAAAACAAGACAACTCCTGTTTTCAGCGAAAACTTCCTAACGGGTGGCCTGCTTGCTAAATGTGGTCATGTGATTGCAGGGGAGGGACCCCCAAGGTCCATCATAAGTTTGAAAAGTAGAGCACTCCTATAATCTTATCAGTCTCTCGGAGAAGATCTACTCCAGATCCAGCCCGAAAGTTACAGAAATTTGCTTAGACCAGAGGTCTTCAAACTTGGCCCTTTGATGACTTGTGGACTTCAACTCCCAGAATTCCTCAGCCAGCGTGCCTGGGTGAGGAATTCTGGGAATTGAAGTCCATAAGTCATCAAAGGGCCAAGTTTGAAGACCCCTGGCTTAGACCTTCAACCTTGTGACACCTACAGCTGTGTATTTGATGATGCCTCCTCTTGTTCCTAAGCAGACTTGCTCGACGTAACATTTTGTTTAGTGACTGTTCGAAGTTACAACAGCACTGGGAAAAAAAGGGACTTATCACCATTTTCCACACTTACAACTATAGCCGCATCCCCACGGTCACGTGATCAAAATCTGGGCGCTTGGCAACTGACATGTATTTATGACGGTCGCAGTCTCCCAGGTTCATATGATCACCTTTTGTAGCTTTCTGACGAGCCGAGTCAATGGGGAAGCCGTTAAAAACCATGTTACTCAGTTAACAGCTGCAAGTGATTTGCTTAACATCTGTGGCAAGGAAGGTCGTAAAGTGGAACAAACTCGCTTAACAATTGTCTCCCTTAGCAACAGAAAACTCGAGCTCGGTTATGGTTGTTAAGTCAAGGACTACCTGTAATGCCAAATTTTTGCTGGCAGAAGCCTTAGAAACAACGTGCTTCCTTCTCCGGGAACAAGCAGCCCCTCTCAACGAACTTTTCCCTTACCAGGTTTCCTCGCTGCGATTCTCCTTCTGCGTCCGCCACGGCTTGGATTCATATATGGCCTCTCCGTTGACCTTCAGCCAATTCCCGAGAGCCAGGAGCCTCTCTTGAAAAATCGGAGCAATCAATCCTTCTTTGGTTGGCCCCACATTCAGAAGGTAATTTCCTCCGTAACTGACAGTGCGCACCAGTTGCTGTGGCGAAAAGCAGGACGAGGACAAAAATGTATTTTCAAACTTTACCAAAATGCTTTTAACCTGCGGGCACTCCAGACTTTTGAAAACATTGGGTACGCTGCCGTGAAAGCATTCTGCCAGGGCATTTAAATATTGATTGGGAAACTAGTAATGAGGTGGCTTGCTTCCATCCCCTGACGTTCCTCAACTCTTTCATCCCAGATTGTCCTTGGGGGAGAGCGGCTGAGGATATGGGGGGGGGGGAGGGGGTGATACACTTTTAAAGATTGGGCAGCAGCCACCCACCACTCATTCTTTCTAAGAAGGCCCATGAACACTCTGTATGGGACCAGAGGCATTCTGGGAAACAATAGTAGATATTGCTGGGGGGCTTTTTTTGCTTCTCGGTTATTTATTTTTATTACAAAAGTAAGTACTTCTAATAAGAGTAGCAGGAGAGGGCTGTAAAGCACTATAGGGTGGTATAGGGTCCAAGTGCTACTGTTATTCCGTGCAGCCGGCCTGGCGTAGTTTGATTATGTTTTAGTGGGGGTTTTGTATGGGGTGTTTTTAGAGCAGGCCTGTTATTTAATTTGATTTTAGAACAGAAACTTGTGTATATTTATCGTGGTTTTTATTATCGCCTGTTCACCGCCCTGAGTCCCGTAAGGGAGATAGGGCGGTATATAAATTTAATAAATAATCATAATAATAATAATAGCTCCAGCAGCTCTTTGTAGGTTCCACTGAAGTGGGCATTCTCAACCTTTGCTTGCCCTTCCCAGGGCTCACCAAAATAATGGTGGACTCATTTATGACTTCAGAAATTTGCATGTCGCTGCGATACCCCCATGACCTTTCGTCAATAGAGTTGCACATCTCCCACTTGTGGCCTGGCAGAACGCCGGGCTCATATTTATCCTGACAGTTGTAGAATCCGCCATGTTTGCAGGAACAATTGGTGCCCCATCGATCGTTCACCACCACATTATCCTGGAAAAGAGAAATCCAGAAGGAAGCTTTGAAGTTGGTGGGTTGCATTACTGTCTTTTAAGAGTAAAACAAGGGCTTTAGGGCGGCCCTTACCAGCACCTCCAAAGTGGGCTGAATCACACAGTGTTATTCTGCCTGAGCTCTTCAACCCTGGATGCATCGGTCAAAATCAAGGGAAAGCAACCAATGGGAAGGAAGCATCCTCCAAGTGTCAATCAGTTGCAATTCTCAGCAGCCCCAGTCAGCCTGTGAGGGACTCGGAAAATCCTAGTTCATCTATATCAGTGGTGGCGAACCTATGGCACGGGTGCCAGAGGCGGCACTCAGAGCCCTCTCTGTGGGCACGCGCGTCGTCGCCCCAGTCCTAGGCCTTCAGCTGGGTTTTATAAAACTTTTTCACTTTAGGCCTCCGCTGTGTGCAAAAAAAAAAAAGGGTTGAATCAATCAGTCAATTTCAACTTCTCGCGGGAAAAAAAAAGATCTTGCAAAGTTGGAATTGATTGATTGAACTTTTTAGTCCCACCCAGTCTGCCGTTACCACCACAGCCACGCCCACCCAATGGGCCACGCCCACCCAATGGGCCACACCCACTCGGCACCCGACAATGCATAAGTGGGTTTTGGGTTGCAGTTTGGGCACTCGGTCTCTAAAAGGTTCGCCATCACTGATCTATATTAATTTTTCTCAACCGTAGCAACTTTAAGACAGGTGGACAGAAATGCTGACTGAGGAATTTTGGGAATCTAAGTCCACAATCTTATAGTTGCCAGGGTTGAAAAACACCGATCTATTTCCTGAGGTCCATAGGATGCCTAGCCCAGAATCTCTGTTTTCAAATTTGCATCAGAAGGCAAGTATTACAGATGGTTTGTAGCTTTCTATCCATCCCTTCGCAGAGGTAGCAACTTGCAGAAGGGAATGTAAAAGGATGTGTACGAAAGTAAAAGTATGTGTATAAAATACATCCTTCATCCCAGAACAAAACAAATCCAGTGAAAGTGGGTGTACATGTGGTATACTCAGCCAGACAAAGCCTTTGAAACATGGAATGTAGCTACTTTAATGCTACAAATATGTACCAATTCACTTGGCAAGGCCCCCATTTTAAATAGAATGCATAGCTCTAATTAATAAATACTGCAAATAATTTATATTGCAGAGATACCAAGAATTGCTCCAGGCTAACTTAGATATGTACACCTGTCTTAGACACAATTATGCTAAATGTTAATCATACAGGTTAACTTATATTTCCCCTGCTCTCTTATCTAAGTATTAAGCCTTACTATAATATAGCTTCAAGGACTCTCATGAGTTGATCAAGAGCAAAAGTACCAAAATAGGCCAACTGGTTGGTGGTCTCCCCTCCAGGTTGCACTCCAAGGTTGGTTCTTGATGCTGGCACCTCCCATCACTCTCCCTCTCCAGCCTTAAACTTTCTACACATAGAGTTGGAACTAAGACTAGCTAGGTCAGTGATGGCAAACCTTTTAGAGACCGAGTGCCCAAACTGCAACCCAAAACCCACTTATGTATTGTTGGGTGCTGGGTAGGCGTGGCCCATTGGGTGGGTGTGGCCCATTGGGTGGGCGTGGCTGCAGTGATAACGGCAGACTGGGTGGGACTAAAAAGTTCAATCAATCAAGTCCAACTTTGCAAGATATTTTTTCCCGTGAGAAGTTGAAATTGATTGATTGATTGAACCTTTTTTTTTTTTTGCACACGGCGGCGGAGGCCTAAAGCGAAAAGGTTTTATAAAACCCAGCTGAAGGCCTTGGACTGGGGCGATGGCGCGCGTGCCCACAGAGAGGGCTCTGCGTTCCACCAGTGGCACGTGTGCCATAGGTTCGCCACCACGGAGCTAGGTTCTCTCCACATTTCTTTCTAATATGTAGGAGAGGAACTTTCTGCCTTTCTGCCCTCTTGAGGGGGCCCAACCTATGAACCCTCCAGCGATAGCAAGTTACTCTCCCCGCAGGAAAAAGAGGGCAAAGTCATTTAGGATGTAACCAGGTGCAAAGGATCCAAGTATTAGAAGCCATTTGAAAGGTTCCCTCTTAGTTTAAGCAAGTAGTAGAACAGCCTCCAGGTCTAAAGACCTACAGCTGAAGGAAGTGCAGATACCTTAACTGGGCTATCGTTGTATAGCCAGGCAAGGAAGGAAGTTGAATTCCAATAAGTATCCGGAGCTTCCCAGTCGCCATCTGACCAAATAAGATCCGGCTTGTATCTTAATAGACAAGTGATAAAATCAAAAGATTTAACGGCTGCATTCTAGTAGCCCCTGACTTATGACAACTGAGCCCAAAATTTATGTTGCTAAACGAGACATTCGTTATGTGAATTCTGCCCCATTTTATGACCTTTCTTGCCGCAGTTGTTAAGTGAATCACTGCAGTTGTTAAATTACTAACGCGGTTGTTAAGTGAATCTGGCTTCCTTGTCGGTAGGTCCCCAACCCCACAGCCTGTTCGGAACCGGGCCACGGAAGTGGCAGACGAGTGTGCGCACCACTCCATTTGTGCAAATGGTGGGTACGCGAGCAGAACCATCCCCTCTCTCTCTCTCCCACCCGCCAGTCCACAAAGCTGGAAAGGTGGAATGCTGTCTCAAGCACAGCACATGGTGAGGGCTAAGGCAATAGCCTTGAGAAAACATGTCTACAGCAGAGATAATAGAGCAGTGGTTCTCAACCTTTTTAATGCCGCGACCCCAACCGGTCGTAAGTCGAGGACTAAACTGGTTGTAAGTCGAGGACTAAATCGGTCGTAAGTCGAGGACTACCCAACCGGTCGTAAGTCGAGGACTTTCCCTGCCCGGGAGCACCACGCATGTGTGGTTCCGCCCCCTGCGCCGGCCGAGGCGTAGCTGGCAAGCGGCAGAGATGGAGCAGGCCGACCACCAGCTGGCCCAGCTCAAGGGAGGTAAGGCACCCGCCGGAAAAGGGGAAAAAAATGGTGGACAGCCTTGCTTGGCGACCCCCGTGAAATGGTCGATCAACCCCAAATGGGGTCGCGACCCATAGGTTGAGAACCGCTGTGATAGAGGGAAGGAGGAAGGACTAATGATTGTAAATTTTCTCTACCCAGAGGAATCTAGACAATTCCAAAATGTTTTGGTGTTACCTTAGAACAAGTTCGTAGAGTTCTGGAAGAGTCTTCTTAGAGACAAAAAACTGGGTCTTGAAGCTATTATTTTTGTCCAGTAAATACAACGGATGAAACCATTCAAAAAGGGAATGATATAGGCCATAGGATATGTTTCTAAGATTAAACAAGAGAGGGGGAGAAACACAAAATAACATTGATCCAAAGTTATTAGCTAATTAGTAAGCCTTTTTTTTCCCCACCATCCTGATTACCCCCTTTAAAATCAGATCAATACCTTTTTCGGACAGCCTCTCCCAGTTCACCAACCAAGTCACGGTGGGGGCCAGTATCCACTGAATTCCAGTTCCAGGATGCCTCCGACCCCCAGTTGGTGAAGCCTTCATGATGCTTAGAGGTAAACACCACATATCTGTAGGAACCAAAGACAAAGAATTAGAAGGAACTTCATCCTCTTTTGACATTTCACCACTGTTTAGTATTTATAAGGTGGATGTGAGAAAAGAAGCAAATGAAAAACATGAATATGATTAAGGATATACCATAAATATGGAATGCTGTGGGTTTTTTAGCCTGGTTTGCTCCACTCAATTGAGTTATATCAGATGTAGAGATCTTTGCAAAATCTTATTCCATACAGAATAATTGATATAGTATTATATCTATTCCTCCCTGTGGAATATTCTGATGCTGGAGGCAAGATCTGCCTGCATCCTTCTGGCCTTCCAGAAAGACCTTAAAAATCCTAGTTTTGCCAGCTGGCTTGGTGCACTAATGGGAGATACTGGAATGCTTTACAGTCTTGTATCATTTTTTTTTTACAGGCATTCATAGGAATCTGAAATCAGCTTATGAAATTTTGGTTTATCCCTGTCTCGTGGTTCTGACAGCTTTCTCACACTGCATGTTCTGTTGGTTTAACAATTTCCTTGCAATTTTGTTTTCATTTTTTTTTACTACCTATCACCTTTATATATAAAATTTGTTGCTGGTTCCCTGAGACTGGTGTGCTCGCCCTCCCTCTCTTGGGTAAGCTGGCTGTATCAAGCCTGGGAACACATCTAAATAGGCCATCTTATCTTGCTCTTGTTCTTTCAAGATTTTCTTCTGAGACTCTGCAGTGTGCCACAGAGTCTCCTTCCACTTACTATTGTCTTCATTGCCTTTTCTTATTTTAAACCAGAATCGTCCATCTTTGCTGCTTAAATAACTATCATTCGGGTTCGCAAAAATGGCAAAATAATAATAATAATAATAATAATAATAATAATAATAATAATAACAACAACAACAACAATAACAACAATAATAATAATAGTACCAATAGTGATAGGCGCCTTGGGTACAATCCCAAAACAACTGGAGCACCACTTGAACACCATTGGCATTGACAAATTCGCCATTAGTCAATTGCAAAAGGCGGCCTTACTAGGAACTGCTTCCATCCTGCAACAATATCTGTAATAACAGTCTGAACATCTGGCTGACTGTGCGATAATAATAATAATAAATAATAATAATAATAATAATTAATAATAATAATAATAAATACTGCTTCCATCCTGCGACGATATCTGTAATAACATCAAAGATCCACATCTGCCTATCCCAGGTCCTCGGGAAGGACTCGATAGGTAGACAAAAATGCCAAATCCAGTCTGAACATCTGGCTGACCGTGCGATGATGATTAATAATTAACAATTACTAATAATAAATTAATAATTAATACTAATACTAATCCGATTTGCGGTATCCTCTGCGGCAGGCCTCGAGATTCCCTCTCCTACCCCTCATCCCCCCCCCTCCAAGGATCCCGCGGCTGGGAAGGATGGGCGGCGGGATCCGGCTCGGGGAGGCGCCGGCTTGCCCCCCCCGTGGCTGGCTGGCGGGGCTGACCTGGCACCGGCGTCCTGGAAGAGCTGCGCCCACTCCTCCGGCTGGAAGTCGGCGGCGGAGAAGAGCGGGGCGAAGTCGGCGTAGGAGGTGTCCGGCGGGAAGCGCCGGCGGACGAAGCGCTCGTAGTCGGGACGGAGCTCGCCCTTCCAGTGCCACCAGAACCACTCCGAGCCCCAGGCGGGCACCGAGAAGACCCCCCAGTGCACGAAGATCCCCACCTTGGCCGCGTCGAACCAGCCCGGCAGGGGCCGCGCGTCCAGGCTGCCCCAGTCAGGGGAGTAGCGCGGCCCCGCCGGGCTCGGCGGGAAAGACCCGCGGCACAAGGCGGAGAAAAACAGCAGCAGCCAAAGGCAACCGGCAGCCATCGCGTCCACACCCGCCGCCGGGGAGGGAGGGAGGAGCACGTGATGCAGCGCCCGGCTAGGCCTCTTTTTTTTTTTTTTTTCCACAATGGCCCCGTGAGGTAGGCCCGAGGCGCCTCTGCGGCCGAACTTGCGCCTAAGTGGCGACGGCGTGAGGAGAATGATTGCAGGTAGTCCTCGATTTACTTAGGGGCCGTTCAGAATGAACAACAGCGCTGACAAAAGGGACTTAGGACAGAGGTTTTATTATTATTATTATTATTATTATTATTATTATTATTATTATGATGATGATGATGATGATGTCCCCAACCTTGGCCCCTTTACGACTTGTGGACTTCAACTCCCAGAATTCCTCAGCCAGACGGCGTGAGAATGATTGCTGGCTGAGGAATTCTGGGAGTTGAAGTCCACAAGTCGTAAAGGGGCCATGGTTGAAGACCCCTGACTTAGGACCCTTTTTTTTTCACTCTGCAGCATTTTCCTGCTGGCTGAGGAATTCTGGGAGTTCAAGTCCACCAGTCGTAAAGGGGCCAAGGTTGAAGACCCCTGACTTAGGACCCTTTTTTTTCACTCTGCAGCATTTTCCCCAGGGTCACGTGATCAGAATGCACCCACTTGGCAGCTGACTCGCATTTATGACCGTTGGGGTGTCCCAGGGTTACGCGATCCCCTTTTTGCCACCTTCTGACAAGCCAAGTCAAGGGGGAAGCCGGGTTCACTTAACGACCGTGTTCCTAACTTGTCAGCTGCAGTGATTCGCTTAACGACTGTGGCAGGAAAGGTCGTAAAATGGGGCAAAACTCGCTTGGCAAATGTTTCACTTAGCCGGCGAAATGTTGGGCTCAGTTGCGGTTGTACCTTGAGGATTACTTGTACTAAGCGTTATTTGACTTGTTTGCTGCTCCCCTCACCTGAATCCCAACAATTCTGAGCAGTTCACAACAACCAGAGGAAGAAATTGCAATAAAACCAAACAAACATAAAAATAATGAAGGGGAAAAAATGGCGAAGGGGAGGGAGGGAGGAGACTCATGCGCATATAAATCCAATAAATAAATAACAGCCCTGAGAAGTGTGTTTAACTAAGAGCAACCCCTTAACCACTACATTATGGGGGGCTTTCATGTGGCCATATACCGATAGTAGTAAGGCAGAGCAGGAAAAGAAACGAGCAGTGAAGTTGCAATATATTAAGGGGGGGTCTCTGAGTCAGATGGAGGTATGTGCTGGACCCTACCCAGTTATTTTCTGAATGGAATGTATTACCTGGTTTTGCATTTATAATAATAATAATAAAGTTGGAAGGGACCTTGGAGGTCATCTAGTCCAACCCCCTGTTCAGGCAGAAAACCTATACCATTTCTGACAAATGGCTGTCCAGTCTCTTCTTAAAAACTTGGAGCTTCTGGAGGCAGGTTGTTATTTTGCATTCTGTTCTCCCCATGTGATTGACTGGCATTATGCTTGTTGCTGGAAGAGATCCCAGATCAGGAACACCTTGTAATTTTTAATGTTATAGTACCTATTTTGTAGGTTCTCTGTGTTCCTTGATTTTCATGTTCATGTTCTAAAGTAGAGTGTGTCTTTTTGTTTGATCTTTGAATGTAAATTAAGTAAATGTATCTTAAGGGCATTAGGGTAAATTAAATTTTGGTTTCTCTCTCTCTCTCTCTCTCTCTCTCTCTCTCAAGGCAGAACAGAAGATATTGATGTAAACCCCTTTATTGAGAAAGAGAGAGAAGCAGACTTTACAGAACATTTGACACCATAGTGAATTTAACTATGATTTATCGAATAAGCCACAGTTAGCTGATGTACGCATCCATGCCAAGCTATACGGGTAGTCCACATTTAATCAACACTTGTTGAGTGACTATTCAAAGTTACAATGAATGTTCTTGGAGTCATGTTAAAAGGGACAGTTGGAAGTTTGTACTTTTAGACTAGCTTGATTGGTGTCAGCCCTCTTCAGGTAAGCCAGGCAGGACATATGACTAGATCAGTGATAGCAAACCTTTTAGGGACCGAGTGCCCAAAAACTGCCTCGCCCCTGCCCCGCCCAGCCCCTTCTGCTCGCAGGGTCACCCACCACCTCCACGGCCCGCCACAGCAGATCGCCCAGGCGACCCAGCAGCATCATGGCGGCCACACCCCGTGTCCATTCCCCGCAGCATCATCTGTACGCGATGGGGCGTGAGAGCGGAGTCTTGTCCCTGTTGCCCGGCTGGCATGTCCTTGGCTGCGCTGCTCCGTGCAGGCTGCGTCCGGGGCGACTCTCCGGGGGGGCTGTGGTGAGGAGGGGGCCATGGGGGTGGCGGGCCTGGGGTGATGGCGTGCGTGCCCACAGAGAGGGCTATGAGTGCCGCCTCTGGCACCCATGCCATAGGTTCCCCACCACTGGACTAGATGAACTAATTCTATTTCACTTGTAAAGAGGCATTAGCAGAATCTGTTAAATTTGTACAGAAGGTACAAATCTCCCTCTGTCACCTTCACAGCCCGATGACTTAGGGAGGGTCCCTCCTGAAGCTCTTCATCCACCCACTATGCAGCTGTGGACTCAGCTCCCTCTTATCTGATTGTTCTCTAGGCAGCAGATCTTCCCCTCTTTTCCCAAGGTCGTCCACACATTCCATTATATCAACTTTCTGCCATCTGTTCTGTGACCATTTGAAGTTATGGTGATGCTGGATGAAGGGACAGAAAACCGGTCCCCAAGTTACAGCTGTCGCACTGCCTTGCAGCCAAGCCATCAAAATTCAGGCACTGGGCAGCCTGCACTTATGACCACAGGGGCATTTCAATTCCTCCTACCTGCCCGTCCCTTCACCCATCTAGGCCCTTTTGGTCCCTTGCACTCCATAGCCCCTGCCACTCTAGCTGGCCTTCATAGTCTTCTTGCTTCCACTGCTGACTAAGCATGCCTGGCCTTTGATATTTTAATAGTGTGGTGGCCTTGATAAAAACATTTACGGACCATNTTATTTTTATTATTATTATTATTATTATTATTATTATTATTATTATTATTATTATTATTATTATGATGTCCCCAACCTTGGCCCCTTTACGACTTGTGGACTTCAACTCCCAGAATTCCTCAGCCAGACGGCGTGAGAATGATTGCTGGCTGAGGAATTCTGGGAGTTGAAGTCCACAAGTCGTAAAGGGGCCAAGGTTGAAGACCCCTGACTTAGGACCCTTTTTTTTTTCACTCTGCAGCATTTTCCTGCTGGCTGAGGAATTCTGGGAGTTAAAGTCCACAAGTCGTAAAGGGCCAAGGTTGAAGACCCCTGACTTAGGACCCTTTTTTTTCACTCTGCAGCATTTTCCCCAGGGTCACGTGATCAGAATGCAGCCGCTTGGCAGCTGACTCGCATTTATGACCGTTGGGGTGTCCCAGGGTTACGCGATCCCCTTTTTGCCACCTTCTGACAAGCCAAGTCAAGGGGGAAGCCGGGTTCACTTAACGACTGTGTTCCTAACTTGACAGCTGCAGTGATTCGCTTAACGACTGTGGCAGGAAAGGTCGTAAAATGGGGCAAAACTCGCTTGGCAAATGTTTCACTTAGCCGGCGAAATGTTGCGCTCAGTTGTGGCTGTACCTTGAGGAGTACGTGTACTAAGCGTTATTTGACTTGTTTGCTGCTCCCCTCGCCTGAATCCCAACAATTCTGAGCAGTTCACAACAACCAGAGGAAGAAATTGCAAGAAAACCAATCAAACATAAAAATAATGAAGGGGAAAAAATGGCGAAGGGGAGGGAGGGAGGAGACTCATGCGCATATAAATCCAATAAATAAATAACAGCCCTGAGAAGTGTGTTTAACTAAGAGCAACCCCTTAACCACTACATTATGGGGGGCTTTCATGTGGCCATATACCGGTAGTAGTAAGGCAGAGCAGGAAAAGAAACGAGCAGTGAAGTTGCAATATATTAAGGGGGGGTCTCTGAGTCAGATGGAGGTATGTGCTGGACCCTACCCAGTTATTTTCTGAATGGAATGTATTACCTGGTTTTGCATTTATAATAATAATAATAAAGTTGGAAGGGACCTTGGAGGTCATCTAGTCCAACCCCCTGTTCAGGCAGAAAACCTATACCATTTCTGACAAATGGCTGTCCAGTCTCTTCTTAAAAACTTGGAGCTTCTGGAGGCAGGTTGTTATTTTGCATTCTGTTCTCCCCATGTGATTGACTGGCATTATGCTTGTTGCTGGAAGAGATCCCAGATCAGGAACACCTTGCAATTTTTAATGTTATAGTACCTATTTTGTAGGTTCTCTGTGTTCCTTGATTTTCATGTTCATGTTCTAAAGTAGAGTGTGTCTTTTTGTTTGATCTTTGAATGTAAATTAAGTAAATGTATCTTAAGGGCATTAGGGTAAATTAAATTTTGGTTTCTCTCTCTCTCTCTCTCTCTCTCTCTCTCTCTCTCTCTCTCTCTCTCTCTCTCTCTCTCTCTCTCTCTCTCTCTCTCTCAAGGCAGAACAGAAGATATTGATGTAAACCCCTTTATTGAGAAAGAGAGAGAAGCAGACTTTACAGAACATTTGACGCCATAGTGAATTTAACTATGATTTATCGAATAAGCCGCAGTTAGCTGATGTACGCATCCATGCCAAGCTATACGGGTAGTCCACATTTAATCAACACTTGTTGAGTGACTATTCAAAGTTACAATGAATGTTCTTGGAGTCATGTTAAAAGGGACAGTTGGAAGTTTGTACTTTTAGACTAGCTTGATTGGTGTCAGCCCTCTTCAGGTAAGCCAGGCAGGACATATGACTAGATCAGTGATAGCAAACCTTTTAGAGACCGAGTGCCCAAAAACTGCCTCGCCCCTGCCCCGCCCAGCCCCTTCTGCTCGCAGGGTCACCCACCACCTCCACGGCCCGCCACAGCAGATCGCCCAGGCGACCCAGCAGCATCATGGCGGCCACACCCTCTGTCCATTCCCCGCAGCAGCATCTGTACACGATGGGGCACGAGGGCGGAGTCTTGTCCCTGTTGCCCGGCTGGCATGTCCTTGGCTGCGCTGCTCCGTGCAGGCTGCGTCCGGGGGGGCTGTGGTGAGGAGGGGGCCATGGGGGTGGCGGGCCTGGGGTGATGGCGTGCGTGCCCACAGAGAGGGCTCTGAGTGCCGCCTCTGGCACCCATGTCATAGGTTCCCCACCACTGGACTAGATGAACTAATTCTATTTCACTTGTAAAGAGGCATTAGCAGAATCTGTTAAATTTGTACAGAAGGTACAAATCTCCCTCTGTCACCTTCACAGCCCGATGACTTAGGGAGGGTCCCTCCTGAAGCTCTTCATCCACCCACTATGCAGCTGTGGACTCAGCTCCCTCTTATCTGATTGTTCTCTAGGCAGCGGATCTTCCCCTCTTTTGCCAAGGTCGTCCACACATTCCATTATATCAACTTACTGCCATCTGTTCTGTGACCATTTGAAGTTATGGTGATGCTGGATGAAGGGACAGAAAACCGGTCCCCAAGTTACAGCTGTCGCACTGCCTTGCAGCCAAGCCATCAAAATTCAGGCACTGGGCAGCCTGCATTTATGACCACAGGGGCATTTCAATTCCTCCTACCTGCCCGTCCCTTCACCCATCTAGGCCCTTTTGGTCCCTTGCACTCCATAGCCCCTGCCACTCTAGCTGGCCTTCATAGTCTTCTTGCTTCCACTGCTGACTAAGCATGCCTGGCCTTTGATATTTTAATAGTGTGGTGGCCTTGATAAAAACATTTACGGACCATATGCTATTATTTTAATATATCTTTAGTCTAAAAACTGTCTGATTAAGTACAAAGAGTCCCTGGTTCTTCTTTCGTTCTTTAGTTGTCAGTCAAAGAAATGTTTTCTTGCTTCTAATTCATCCCAAATTTGTTATACTATATTTTTCTTTTAAGATATTTTATACTGCTTCTGATGCAAGAACACTACGTGAGCACACTTGGGGCACTCAGAAACTGGGCCATGTTTATAATAATAATAATAATATTAATAAAGTTGGAAGGGACCTTGGAGGTCATCTAGTCCAACCCCCTGCTCAGGCAGGAAACCCTATACCATTTCAGACAAATGGCTGTCCAGTCTCTTCTTAAAAAACTTCCAGTGTTGGAGCATTCACACCTTCTGGAGGCAGGTTATTTTGCATGCTGTTCTCCCCATGTGATTGACTGGCATTATGCTTGTTGCTGCAAGAGATCCCAGATCAGGAACACCTTGTAATTTTTAATATTATAGTACCTATTTTGTAGGTTCTTTGTGTTCCTTGATTTTCATGTTCATGTTCTAAAGTAGAGTGTGTCTTTTTGTTTGATCTTTGAATGTAAATTAAGTAAATGTATCTTAATGGCATTAATTTTGGTCTCTCTCTGTCTCTGTCTGTCTCTCTCTTTTGCTGAAGGCAGAACAGAAGATATTGATGTAAACCCCTTTATTGAGAAAGAGAGAGAAGCAGACTTTACAGAACATTTGACGCCATAGTGAATTTAACTATGATTTATCGAATAAGTCACAATTAGCTGATGTACGCATCCATGCTAAGCTATACGGGTAGTCCACGTTTAATCAACACTTGTTGAGTGACTATTCAAAGTTACAATGAATGTTCTTGGAGTCATGTTAAAAGAGACAGTTGGAAGTTTGAAATGTTTGAAATGTTTTTTTGTTTCTAATTCATCCCAACTTTGTTATACTATATTTTTCTTTAAAGACATTTTATACTGTTTCTGGTGCAAGAACATTATGTGAGTACACTTGGGGCACTCGGAAAATGGGTCATGTTTATAATAATAATATTAATAAAGTTGGAAGGGATCTTGGAAGTCATCTAGTCCAACCTGGCTGAGGTATTCTGGGAGTTGAAGTCCACAAGTCATAAAAGGGCCAAGTTTGAAGACCCCTGACTTACTGCATAAGTTATTGTAAGGCCATCGTGCTGCAGGGAATCTCTTGAACTTAATTATTGCTGATAGTTCTCAGGGTTGTTTTTTTAAACTGCCTCTCTAGGAATTGGATACGAGTCAAATTATTACTAGGTATTAATTAGTTCTACTACGTGCTGTTTTGGCAACCTAGTGATATCTCCCAGAGTTTCCCCCCCCCCCCTGCAACCTGGGATTGTTTGAACTCAAAGCATAACTTCTGCCTGCAAGAAGTGCAATCCAAAATCCCATGATGGACCTCGGAGAGCCCCACTGTGATGGAGGGGGGGGAGGTTTTCTTTTTACATTTGCGGTGGTTTCAGGAGCCCCTCCCCCCAAACAAATCCTAGCCCTAGTAACTTTTGAGCATATATGTCTCACATATCCTTCAGCAGAAAGAAGGGTATCCCTTCAGACTTTAGACAAGAAGCAGGGCTGGGATCTTGCATTGCTGATCAGGAATTCCCAAAGCCAGTGGTGAACAAAGCTGGGAATTACAGTTCAAGGATAGCTGGGGATGACTCAGTGCTGTGGGTTGTTCCAGCTGGAAGAAAATTCCCATGTTGATGCCTAGGAACACGTGGGTCGGTTTCCAACTGGGACATCCTTTCAAGAGCTTTCTGCTTCCTGGTTGGTCTCTGAATTGGCCAACACCTTCCGCAAACAAGAGCAGAGTCGCCTTAGGGAAGAGCTTAGCTCCTTGCTTCGTAGGGCGTAGATAGCTGGGTTCACCATTGAGTTCACCAGACAGAGGGTGATGCAAAAGGCAAAGGCTACCCTGGCAAATTTGTCCATTGTTGAAAAGAGGCTGTAGGCCATGAGTAACAAACCAGGTGACCAACATATCACCAGGACCATCAGGACGATCGACAGAGTCTTGGCCAGCTTGATGTCAATTCTCCTCTTGGGGTTTTGTTGGCTTTCTTCCAGATGGTGCTTCTTCATGTTCAGGGTATGTTGGTGAGCCTTCCAAAGGACGTGCATGTATGCATAGATGATGGAAACCAGGAGAACCAGAACCAGGATGATCCAGCTTGAGAGATAGCTGTTAGCAACAAAAGGGAACAGCTGGGAGCAGGTAGACTGGAGACTACAGCAGTTCCATCCCAAAAGGGGCAAGGAAGATAGGAACAGGGCAGTAACCCACAGCACCGACAGAGCCACCACAGCTCTTCTTCTGGTGACCAGCTGCTTGTACTGGCTGGGCTGGAGAAGACAGATGTACCTGTCAAAGGCCATCAGGAACAGGCTGCCAAGGGAAGCTGTGAAGGAGGTGTTGACTCCAGTAAGCTTTAGCAAGTAGATCTCCTTGGAAGCACTTTTCCTATTAAAAACATGGAAGTTAAGAAAGCTGCTCACAAACGTAATAGTCGCCAGTGTGTCTGCTAAGGCCAGGCTGCTGAGAAGGATGTAAGAAGGTTTCTTCCGAAGCTTTGAAGAAGAAAAGATGAGGTACAGGACCAAGGAGTTCTCTACGATGCAAAGGCCACCAATGCTGAGGCACAGCACAGCGATAATGGGTTTTTCTGATTTGTTGAGGACCATGAAGCACTTCAGGTGTAGCAAGGTGGAGTTGCATTGAAAGTTAGTAAATATTTCAGCCGGGTCGCATCCTTCCATCCCTGTAAACTTGAGATTGCAAAGGCCTTTTTTTTTCAGAAAAGGATGGTCTTCCTTGGCAAGTTTTGTGGTTCAACTGCAAGAGATGGCAGCAAGGAAAATTAAATGGATCGTAGCAATGAACATTTTCTGCACAGCCTTGATTTATTCCAAAAAATTTTTTTAAAAAAAAAACTGGGCAATTTTAAGAAGTATGGATTTCAACTCTCAGAATTCCCATGCATGTTGGGGAATTTTGAGAGTTGGAATCCACAAAACTTAAAAGTTGCTGGGTTTGAAAAAACAATGATTATTCCATGCCCCATCTTATCTTACATGCAGATAAGTGCAGATAACTTAACAATCTGAATTGGTCATCCTTAGTGAAGCGTGCAAACCAGCGTCTGCATTTCCTGTGTCGGGTGAGGAGAGTACATCTTTCTCCTTCTATCCTGACCACTTTTTATAGAGGCACAATTGAAAGCATTTTAACAAACTGCATCACTGTCTGGTTCGGTGGCAGCAGTGCCTCAGATAGAAAGTCCATACAGAGAGTGGTGAGGACAGTCGAGAAGATCATAGGACGCTCGCTCCCTGTTATTCAGGATGCTTATAGGCGCTTAGAGCACAAAGCATTGTTAGAGAACCCACAGGTCCACTTTACGGTCTGTTTCTGTTGCTCCCCTTTGGGAGGAGGTTTCGAAATATTTCTAGCAGGACTACTCAATTCTGTAATAACTTTGTTCCCTACGCCATCCGTCTGGTAAACTCGCAAGATTAGTTTTTCTCGCCATGCGAGAAAAAACAAACTACATTTTTTTCCCTCTGTGTCATATAATATATGTGGGTATATGCATAATTCTGTATTTATTTATTTTATCATATTTATTAGTGTATATCGGAGGTGGTGGTTGATCCTTTGAGAGCTGAATGCAACGAAATTTCATTTTAATGTATGCCGATTAGCGTACATTTAAAGTGACAATAAAAGTTATTATTCTATCCCACAAACATGCTCTTATAGAGAAACTTTGATCTGGTTTCTGTTTCAGAAGAGGAAGGGATGGTCTCTTGTTGGCAGATGAGGAGATGATGCAAAGTGGGAGATGGAGATCCACAGATCACCAACCTTGCAAGTATTTGGAAGGGACTTTTCAAAGGTTTTGCTTTCATTTATAAGCGCTCTTCAACTGTTTTAATTGGCAACAACTTTAGAGGCTATTAAGGTCTCTGAATTGTATGCAAGCTCGGAACAGGTTGCCAGTGAGGTTTTGCAAAATGTGTGTGGGGGGTTTCTTATTATTTTTGTGCAAAAATGTTTTTAAAAAGCTATACAAATCAAATTCAAAATAGGAAAGCTAATAATAATAAAGAAATAACCATCACCTTTACCAGCAACCTGGATTTAATCCAATTTCTACTACTCCACCCTTAAATTTTACCTTTATATTTTTCTGAATACAGTAATATACATTACGATATTAGAATGCTGATTTTATAGTGTATGATTGCTGTTCTTTTTGAAATACAAAACAATCATTTCAGCAAATCACACAATATTTAATTAAACATTAAATTTACTTCTCAGAAGAAGAAAAAGAAAAACACAGAACATGGAATTCCAGGCTTCTTTTACTCCATCCTATATTTTAAAGAGCAACCCTGTCTATTCGGAATTACTCCAAGTAATTCTCCAAAGAGACATTTTGATCAATGGAGAATAGAAGTATTTTTAATATGGGAAGGATGTTGTTTGATTTTAATCCCTCCTTAGACCAATACATCTCTCCAGACATTTTCCCCATTTGGATTCAGCCGCTTAAATTTCTGAAATTCTCATTGAATCAGGGCTGTTATCAGGCTACTCAGTTTCTTTTTAGTTTCAGTGCTTTTTTATTTTTGTTTGCTGCCCACAGTTTCTTGGGTGGCTGGGCAACGGCATACGTTTATTTTCATTTCGTTTTTATCCTGCCTTTATGTTTTGCTAATTCAAAATAGCATATATCTTTAATGCTCCCACTGTTTGGTCCATAACAACAACCCTGCCAGGCAGGCTAGGCTGGATGGCTCAAAGTGACTCAGACAGCTTTCATACCTAAGGGAGGACTAGAAGTCACAGTTTCCTAATCCTAGAGACAACCACCCCTTCAAATTGGCACTTGGTGTGTGTGTGTGTGTGTGTGTATTGATTGATGGATGGATGTTCTGTGCCACGAATAAGGAACCTGTGGCCTCTCACCCTATTTCTACAGTTCCCAAAATCGCCAAGATCACTCTGATAAAATCAAGCAGTGTCAACATGCGTTTTAAACAATTTTTCCAGGTTCTGTATTTATGTTGACCATAGAGAAAATTCTCAAGGAGTGTTCTAACCAAAAAGGAAGTCGGTTCTTTTCAACTTTCTGTTTTCCCAAACATAAACTCTAACCAGAACATCCTCTAAGTCTTCTTTGAGGGTGTTTATCAAAGAAAACTTATTTAACTAAGATAACATAATTGGAAAGTTTATTTCAACCGTTGCTTTGAACAGGCCACAATTCTCCTTTTCATACTCACCTCTTCCACTTAGCTGCCTGTGTCCTTCAAAGAACCAGGTGCCCAATTATTATTATTATTATTTTTTCAGGCCCAGTGAAAAACAGATTCTAACGTCAAATGCATGGCATGTTGGTCTGTACTTCTACATTTACTTGTTCATTGGCAACCCTTGACTTCCCAAGCTGAGATAATGTTCAAATTCAGAAAAAGCAGAGCAATTTCCAGATGCTGGTTAGTGAACAAATAATAGGCAAATCATCTACTCTTCTTCCATAATGTTGGATTATAACCCTCCTAAATTTGACTCAGTAATGCCCCTACTCCTAATTATACAAGTTGCAGCCCTAGACAAATAATAAGAGATCATTCTCCCTCTTAAAGGTTTTTCCTAAATTGCTCTGGCCTCCACAAAGACACTATCAAGAGCAAAACCCTTGATTATCGCACCTCATTCCATCTATTTAATCTTTGACGGATTGTCTTGCTTAGGGCAGGAAGCCACAATACATAACTATGGGCGACTGTGGAAATGAGCAGCTCCAGATCCAATTCTCCATGCACAGCAAAATTACAATCATGTTCTGCTATGGTTTCTTTTTCCAAGGATTTATTTGATTTACACCCTATCTTGATGGGGCAGTGAGAAGAGCAGAAAGCAGTGGGCATCAGTACCAGCAAGAAAAGAAGTAATCTTCATTCCAAGGGAAAACAGAGTAAGTCAAGAATGCCTTGATATCTTCAGTGGCACCATCGCCATACAGTATTCTCATATTTAGAAGGGGTCAACTTAGCAAAATCCCAGTGTGCAGCCTTGTCCAAGCATTTTAAAGGTTTGGATTTGCATGTTTCCTGCACCACAATCTGGGGTTTTTTTTTTAAATCATCCCCAAATGCATCATTTGGAATGTTGTGGTTGAATATTAGGATATTTCTAACAATAAGAGCCATTCAACAGTAGAGTTCAGGTGGTTGAATTCAGTAGCTCCTTCCCCTTTAGGATAGTATGCATTACATACAAAATAAAGATGGGATAACAACAACAGAATTGCCTGCTGAGAACAGAGCCTAAAAACCCAACATTTGTTGCTGGAACAATGTTTTTCCAACTATTTTCTGACCATGTCCTAATTATCATTACATGCTTCTTTACTGGACTGGAGAACTGTAGTTGAACCATATTTCTTAATATATAAATACACTAATCCTATGGTGGCATCTTCCTGACCCACTCCCGTTTGCAGTTAACAGAATAACAGAGGCCTTCTAATCCAATTCCCTGCTTAAGCAGGAGACCCTAAACCATTTTCAACAAATTATTGTCCAGTCCCTTCTTAAAAGCCTCCAGTGTTGGAGCATTCACCGCTTCTGGAGGCAGGTTGTTCCACCGGTTGATTGTTCTAACTGTCAGGAAGTTTCTCCTTAGTTCTAGGTTGCTTCTCTCCTTGCTTAGTTTCCATCCATTGGTTCTTGTCCTGCCTTCTGGTGCTTTGGAAAATAAGTTGACCGCCTCTTCTTTATAGGAGCCCCTCAAATATTAGAAGACTGCAATCATGTCACCCCTAGTTCTTTTCACTAGACTAGACATACCCAATTCTTGCAAACATTCTTCATACGTTTTAACTTTCAGCCCCCCCAATCCTCTTTGTTGTTCTTTTCTGCACTCTTTCCAGAGTTTCAACTTGTTCTTTATAATATGCTGACCAAAACTGGATGCAATATTCCAAGTGTGGCCTTACCAAGTATCACTTCTCGTGATGCTACAAGATACTAGACAACTAAACTAGTTGTCTGATATCCCATGATACTAGATAACTAGTTTAGTTTCCACTCAGGCAATCTTACCTTCCTTTTGGATGCCCTCTGGAAGACTTATCCGTATCATCTTAGCCCTTACCTTAGCAAGAGGTTCAAAGAGCCCTTACCTTAGCAAGAGGTTCAAAGAGCCCTTACCTTAGCAAGAGGTTGCCAAGATCCCTGAAATTAGGCAGAGAGTTGCATTTCTCCTACTAGAAACAACAAATTTCTTGTGTAGAAAAGCCAAATTAACTAGGCAGCGTTTTGAAAGCCGCTGTAATACAGAATATTGCAGCTTCCTATATGCGCTGGCAATTGCCACATACAGTCATTACTTGTGGTTTTCATGTCTTCCGATGTATGGTAAAATCCAAAATACTTTTTCCTCTTTATATTTAACTCTAGAAGACCAATCTAGGATTGGATGTCTCTAAGCGTAAAAAAAAATAAATCATGCTTAGGACCTACCTGTGCAAATTTCACAGTGGTTTTTTTTGTTGTTGTTGTTGTTTGAGGGGTTTTCTGCACTCTCTCACCTGTGCTGAGAGAGTGGTGGGAAAGTTGCCTTAAAGTGGTTTGTCCAGCCAGCTGGAGAGCTGCGCAGTAGTGGAAAGAATTAGTATCTGTAGAACTGAAACCACAAAGCAGGGTCCGTTGGAAGAAGTGAAAGACAGAAGCAAAAGAAGAGTCATTATGAGTGGGAGGGCAAAAAGCTGGAGTAATAGGACAACGCAAGAGGTAGCTCCAGTGTGACTGCCATTGGACATTTCCAAGGGTAGCACCTGGTTTGTGATTGGGTTGGCTATCCTCCAGGCAACTTTTGTGGCAGGCGGTAGCATCCACAAGCAGAAGGAAGGGACTGGAGATAATAGAATGTTCTGAGAAGGCTGTTCAACAAAGGCAGCTGGAGATGATGGCTTAACATCTGGAAAATGGATTAATAATAATAATAATAGTAAAGTTGGAAGGGACCTTGGAGGTCATCTAGTCCAACCCCCTGCTCAGGCAGGAAACCCTATGCCATTTCGGACAAATGGCTGTCCAGTCTCTTCTTAAAAACTTCCAGTGTTGGAGCATTCACCGCTTCTGGAGGCAGGTTGTTCCACTGGTTAATTGTTCTAATTGTCAGGAAGTTTCTCCTTAGTTCCAGGTTGCTTCTCTCCTTGATGAGTTTCCATCCGTTGCTTCTTGTCCTGCCTTCAGGCGCTTTGGAGAATAGCTTGACTCCCTCTTCTTTGGGGCAGCCCCTGAGATACTGGATCTAACTTTTCTGGAAGATGGCTAGGTTGGAGAAAATGGATAATACAGCTTCCAAAGATGTTGGCTGGGGAATAATAATAATAATAATAATAATAATAATAATAATAATAATAATAATAATAATAATAATAAAAAAGTTGGAAGGGACCTTGGAGGTCATCTAGTCCAACCCCCTGCTCAGGCAGGAAACCCTATACCATTTCAGACAAATGGCTGTCCAGTCTCTTCTTAAAAACTTCCAGTGTTGGAGCATTCACCGCTTCTGGAGGNTGCAACATTCAGAGACTTAAGGTTTACAACATACTTGCATAATTCGTTGGTTCCTTATTTGCCTCTTCTAAGAAGAGGATGGCTTCTGAAGTTGGCTGTCATCTTTAAAATTTCTGTGCGTTCCTGGGCATTTTTTCTTGCTCCTGTGAGCCTTGTTCCCAGTTACCCATGGCTTAGTCATCTCCTGTTCGGATGACGTCAATGTCCTCTGCGTGAGGCTGCCCTTGAAGACTATCCAGATTCTAGAAGCTGCAACTGACTGAGAATGCAGCGGCATGCACAATTTTGGATGCCCTGCAATTCAGCCGAGTAACACCAGAGCTGCTCTGGCTTCCAGTTGCTCTCCGGGTGCAAGTCAAGGTGCTGGTTATCACCTTTAAAGCCCTACAGCAGGGGTCCTCAACCTTGGCAACTTTAAGACTTGTGGACTTTGCTGGGTGAGGAATTCTGGGAGTTGAAGTCCACAAGTCTTAAAGTTGCCAAGGTTGAGGACTCCTGCCCTACAGGGTATAAAAGAACCAGATACCTTGAGCCAATCTTCTGGCAATGTATTTATTCAGTGCACAATAGGAACTACAAGTACTTCAGGCAAAGCAAAAGCTGTTAAGGTGGGTCAAGTCTTTATATAGGGTACAGAAATAAATATTGCATATATTATATGTCTGTGACTAGTCAGAAAGCAACAAATCAAATCATAAAAGACATTCACGTGCAATAAAGATTTTGTTTCGTTAAGATACACTCTTAAACTAAGTTGCATCTTCTCCTTTCCCCCCAGGTTTTTTCTTTCTTTCTTAATACTTGCAACTTTGATCAAGGTCTTCAGAACACAGCTCTGTTGTTTGCTTGCTTTTTGCCTTTTGCACATCCAAGGAAATGGCTTTGGTGGAATGCTAAGGATCAAGCCAGGGTTTGTTTAAATGTGGTCATTGAACAAGCCACCTTTGGCTGAACTCACATCTGTTATGTACAACTTTAGGGTTTCCTAAACTTCAAAAGGAGGTATGGATACCATGTTTATCAAAATGCTAATAACAAAGCCTGAAATGTAGTTATTAAATACACCACATTTAAACAAACCATGGTTTGATCCTTACCATGCCACCATCGT
>NW_015387207.1:205534-233851 GCF_001527695.2 Protobothrops mucrosquamatus
AGGCCTCTAGACTAGGAGGAGAGGCTGCATTGTGCCTGGTTGGATGGGGGGGGGGGCTCAAGAGAATCGGGGGCCGAACTTGCGATGACTTTGCTTAATAGTTCATTTGGAGCGGGGGGGGGGAGTAAGCCTTCCAGGGCAGCCTTAGGAAAAAAAAACAACCCCTCTGAAAATATCTGTGTAGTTTGTCGGGTGCTTTTTGCTTAATTATCCCTCTCCTTGCATTGAAGACTTTTCTGTGAGTACAACAGTCCTCCCCCTAATTCAGGGGTAGGCAACCTTGGCTCTTTTATGACTGGTGGACTTCAACTCCCAGAATTCCTGAGCCAGCTGTGCTGGCTCAGGAATTCTGGGAGTTGAAGTCCACCAGTCATAAAAGAGCCAAGGTTGCCTACCCCTGGCCTCTAGTTTAATAGATGCCCTTCCCCATTTGGGGATTAAACATCCCGTCTCTTTTAATAGCTCGGCAAGTTGCTTTATTGGGCGAAAAAGGAGTGAAATTCACTTTTTGGGGGGGGGGATGGCGGGGTGGAGAAGAGGAAGACCAGGGAGCTGGTAAGGCTTTGTTTGGTTTCCTCCTTCTCTCGAGGATGTGGTTTGGGAAATTCCCTCACCCCTCCCACCCCCAGTTGTGCGGTGCTTGGAAATTCCGTGTGTGGGTTGTGTTGCGTTGTGTGTAGACCGCTTCAGGATGAGGAGTGGGCTCGGAGGAAAAGAATCCCGATGGCAGACTCCTTCCTTGTTGGCAATGAATGGTTTACTAATTGGGGTAGATGATTTAACAACGCGGTCTGATGAAACTGATGTGCAATGTGTACACTGGATTGTTTGCAGTGCAGAGTTGTGCAAATCGGTTCAAGGGGGTGGGTTTCTGTGTGCGAGGGCCGTCTTTCTTGCAATAAGTTTCTTGGCTGTTGAGAAGATTTTTTTTTTTTTGAGTAGTGGAATGATAGTGTTAACTAATGTAAATTGCCCTCTCCCAGCTTGTATCTTTCAGATATCTTGTAAAACAATGATAGTGTTAACTAATATAAATTGCCCTCTCCCAGCTTGTATCTTTCAGATATCTTGTAAAACAATGATAGTGTTAACTAATATAAATTGCCCTCTCCCAGCTTCTATCCTTCAAATATCTTGTAAAACAATAGACTTTTGTTTTGGCTGGTAGGGCTAATGGCAGTTGTGGACCAGCTTATCTGGGCACTGAGCTGAAGAAGGCAGGAATGGCGTCACACTGTTTTAAATACTTAAAATACTTCCTTAAAACTTTCCTTTGTTGTAAGGGGGACCCTCAAGAATGTTTTATAAAGATTTTGGTTAGCTGTCTATGTCTTTGCACAGGAATTAGTTGATATAACTGGGTTGTGCTAGGCAAAACTTGCCATTCAGATGGAAACTTAGATAGACAATGGAACACTCCCGTGGTTGTGAAAAGATTGCTCTTTGGGTGTTTTAATAGAGATGAATTGGCTTAACAGAGAACAGAAACAATGCACTGGGCTTTGCTCACTCCATTCCTCCCTCACTGTTGTTGCTGATGGAAGACTGTAATTCTGTACACACTTTGGCTTAGTGGTGATAAGAATCCAGATGAAATGCAGTAAGTTTGTTTAAGCAAACATTTTCTGAGGATAAGATCTATACAACAGTGGAAAAGCTTACTCTTGGAGGTTGTGGGTTCTCCCATCTCTGAAAGTTTTAAAGAGGCTGGACAGTCACCTCTTATTGGTTTAATTGATTGCTTATATACTGTAGAGGGTTGGATTAGATGATTTTTGTGGTCTTCTCTGTCGTGGTTCTGAGTCTGTGAATAGGCATGTGCAGAGTTGGCCTTTTTGTACTTGTATTTTTGATATTCCTTGGGTCAAACAGGTAATGCAATATATTATAGAAATATCGGATCAGGGTCTGGAGTCTCCAACTGAATCCCTCAAAATATAGTGGATTTGGGAGCCAAGTGTTTCCAGAGTAATGCCGTCTCTGATTCTGAATGGAATTGCATTCCTTTGTTTGCGAGATGGTTCATGCTCCTATTTGAGCAACAAGTGGCAGCTCTGACTAGGAGACATTTTATGCAATTAAATCTTGTAGACTAGGTCTGGCCACTCCTGGATCAGGAGATTCTGCTTACATTCAGGCCTCAGTCACCTCCCACTTGGATTATGATAATATAGTCTGCACAGTCCTGCCCTTGGAAAACAGCTGCCCCATACTCTAACGCAGTGTTTCTCAACCTTGACAATTTTAAGGCATGTGGACTTCAACTCCCAACTCCCAGAATTCCACAGCCAGCAATGCTGGCTGTGGAATTCTGGGAGTTGAAGTCCACATGCCTTAAAATTGTCAAGGTTGAGAAACACTGCTCTAACCAATCCTAGGCAGCGATGAGAATATCTCAATATTCTTGGGTGACATTGTGTCAGGCCTGATTGCTGATTGGCTTTTGGATATAATTCATGATGCTAGTTGTCACCTTCTAGGTCCTACAGGACTCTGGCCTGCCTTCTGCCTCAGTCATTTTCCTGTCTTCTTCAGGGTCCATCAGCCAGGGCATTGGCATTGGTTAAAGTGGTTAAAACTGGTCATTCTATCAATTATATCCTGTTATTGACAATGTGAATTTGGTGGGCATGTTTTGGACATTTTCTTTTTGTATAATTTCAGTACTGTGTCTATTTGTAGGTTTAATTTCAATACTGCAAATATTTGTACGTTTATTATTTTTGAGGGATTTTTTCTTGACTTGGTTATTTTTCTGTTTGCTGTCCAAACCAGACTTTGAAGTATGGACAGCATACAATAAATAAAACTAAAACTCAATATTTGATACAGGTAATAATGGTGAATTTGTATTTGACATATCTAGACAGTTTCTAGATACACATTAAAGCCTTTGGTTATGGTACTCTGCTTTTAGAAATATTCTGGGTACCATTATTTACACACAAATTTATTTTATTTTAGTGCTTTATCAATTTAATAATCTGGACTGATTTAGTCTATAAAAATAAATCACTTTTGATACCTTTTAAAATAGGAAGTGGTACACAAATATAACAGATTTTTGTATTCAGATAGTGGTTATATTTTGCCTCTGCCAACTTATTGTAAAATAAAAGTAACAATATTTTTTTAAAAAAATAAAACATTATTTGGAACTGGGAACTTTCTTTGACTTTCTACTTCAAATTTCATTTTAGAGCTGGGACTTCTACCCTTGAAGCCCACGTGCCGAGAATCTGATGTTGGGCTTGGCTTCGTGGCTGAAAACGGCAAATCAGCCCATGAGAACTACCATTCCTAGCCAAAAGAGCTCCAATAAAAGTCAGCATCTTTTCTTTCAAGTCTGGCAGCAAGAAAGAGGACAGGAGGTGGACATTGTGGAATCTGAAAACAGAACTGAAAGGTAAATGGGAGCCACATAAATTGTGTCTCTGGGAAAGACGGGGGTTCCCTTTATATACTGTTGTTTCTTTGGAAGACTTATTCCTTGTGTAGAAAGTAATGAAGTTAAGGGATCTGCCTTTTCCCTGGCAGCCCGTCCTGTGGAACATTCGTGCCCGTTGAAGTTTGGCAGACCCCCTACTCTTCTAGCCTTCTGAAAAGCACTTAGACCTGGTTTTCCCCTGAGAGTTGAGAATAGGGTGAGGTGGATAAGAGGATTTATTGAGTATGTTAAGAAACTTCGCTTTGGTGCCAGGTTTTTAATGTTTGTCATTTTAATAGACATATGTATTCTGCCCTTTATTGAGGTTGTTTTAATTATTGAGTAGGAGTTACCCAGAGTTGAATAGAAGATGGGTGGATATGTAAATGTTTTAAATCATAACTTTTGGACCAGTTTATTTATTTTGTACCTTAAAATTCAGTAAGTAGTTAAATCAGTGGTTCTCAACCTGTGGGTCGGGACCCCATTTGGGGTCGATCGACCATTTCATGGGGGTCGCCAAAGAAGGCTGTCCGCCATTTTTTTTGTCCGCCATTTTTTCCCCTTTTCCGGCAGGTGCCTTACCTCCCTTCGGCTGGGCCAGCTGGTGGTTGGCCTGCTCCATCTCTGCCACTTGCGAGCTACGCCTCGGCTGGCGCAGGGGGCGGAACCACGCATGTGCGGCGCTCCCGGGCAGGGAAAGTCCTCGACTTACGACCAATTGGGTAGTCCTCGACTTACGACCGGTTTAGTCCTCGACTTACGACTGGTTTAGTCCTCGACTTACGACCGGTTGGGGTCGCGGCATTAAAAAGGTTGAGAACCACTGAGTTAAATCTTTGTCTTCTATCAGCCATTAAAATATCTAATTGGCTGTTTCTTTTGGCTTTATACCGCATAGAAAATTGCCATGCAGTATACATTTGATGACACTTGTTCAAGTCCCACCTTAGGCACAAAAGCCAGCTGGGTGACTTTGGGCAAAGTTCAACTCATCTTACAGGGCTGTTGTGGTGGGGAAAATGGGAGGAAAGAACATTATGTATGTCCACTGCCTTGCGTTACTTGTAAAGTAATAAAGGCGAGATTAAAAAAACCTAACAAATATTTAAAACAGGCCTGGTTTATTATACAGTGAAGGTGCACCTTTACTGAAATAGGAAGAGGTTGATGGTGTTAAAAAAAAAATCAAACCTGATGGAATGTTGCCTCTAAGATTTTTGTTTCAGAAAAGCTCTTTTAAGTAGCTTATTGTGCTATGTTTTCTAATTTGTTATGCTTTATTTAACAAACCATGGTTGGAAAAAAAACATAATTTACTGTGGTATGTGAAACAAGCCAACGTACTACGGAATTGAATTTCATAGCAATTTTAAACCTCCAGAGGTATTTGTGTTGCATAAATTGTGCTATTATCTGGAATATTGACGAAATCGTTTTTAAGCAGATTTTTGCTTATAAGTTAGTTAGATCAATATGGTAATTCAAAACCCAGCATAACATGCCAAATTTTGGAACCAGGATAATTTGAAGACTTAGTAAAGCTATGATTCTAGCCTTTGCAATCTGAATATATTCTGGCATTGCCATTGAAGGGTTTTTTTTTAAACAAAAGAATATTATGGTTACATCATATGCCAAATTTTCTTAGGTTTCCCCTGACAAGTTTTGTCTTTTCTTGTATCTTCCCAATCCCTGGATAGGTGACATTTAACTTGAAGATGGGAGGTGGAGAAAGATTCAGTGTTCCATCTGTCCAGTCCAGAAATGCTACCAAGAGCCATCAACAACTGAATAATAGAAAAAAGAGTAAAGATCAGAATTCCCATATGAAGAAAATTCACAAGAAAGAGAGAGGGCATGGCTGCAACCCATCATCTGTAGCATGGCAGGCCATGCACAATGAAGGAAAAACCACAGTGCATTTCCAAACCAACCAGACTTGGAATCCAGCTTTATCCCACTCACTTTTCATGCCTCAAACCAACCAAAACTATGCTGGAGCAAAATTCAGTGAGCCCCCATCCCCAAGTGTTCTTCCTAAACCACCGAGCCACTGGGTAACTGTATCATTTAACCCCGCGGATAAAGAAATCATGACTTTTCAACTTAAGACCTTACTGAAAGTACAGGCTTAAGTTCCATAGAAAATGACACTTCATAGTTTCAGTATGAGTCCATGTTGGAGTCCATAATTCAAAAAAAAAAAAAAAAAAGCACAGCATGCAGAACTAAGTCACCATGTTGGAAAGTAGTTGAATTGTGTAGGATGGTGAAAGGTAGCACTCCTTGGAAATACTCTTAATTAAATACTTCACTTTTGGGTGTTACTCTGTATCCATTTTTATGTGCTGCAGATGCATTGTTAAAATAATTTGATAGCCTAGACCAAATCTCAGTCATTGTTCTCTATACAAATTGTATTAGATAATTTTAGTTTTCTTTCTCAGAAAGTGTGCTCGACAGTATGTCTTTTGGGATGCAGTAATACAAGCCAA
Source organism: Protobothrops mucrosquamatus (assembly GCF_001527695.2). Classification (NCBI taxonomy): domain Eukaryota; kingdom Metazoa; phylum Chordata; class Lepidosauria; order Squamata; family Viperidae; genus Protobothrops; species Protobothrops mucrosquamatus. Next base: position 211,460 of record NW_015387207.1, read on the forward strand.
ACCAATTTCTAATCACAACGGCAATGTAATTGCAAAATATGATTATTCCCTATACTGTGAAATTCTGTAAGTATTCAAAATCAGTTTTTGAGCTCTTAGCCCAAATTGTTGTAAATTTCTTAATTTCTTCAAGTAACTCATTTTTCTATCATTGAACTGATGGGTTGGGCAAGCAAATATCCAAAGCCTTGGGACTCGAAATCCAAAATTTGGATTTGAAATGCCAATCTATATAAATGCTTGTTTAATTGCATGCCAATTATTTTCATTATTGATCTAGTTCTTGTACAATCCTTATAATGCATTGAAGATTGATTGATACCCCCAAAATGTGCCAACTTGAATGTTCGTAATGACTGGTACTGCCAAAAGCTTCTAGTGTCTTTTTTCTTCAGTGAATTTTATTAAGCTGTTTTTGATACGCATTCTGTGTTTTGCATCATTTCCTGAAACTGAATTGCTAAGGCCAGTGTGTAATAGGGCAATCTATTATGTAAACTTGTTTAAAGAATTTGACAATTGTACAAACATCTTTTATGGAGGGAAGGAAGAGCCATGTAAATAAATGTAAAACTTGTAGCATATGTAAATTTATTGTAGGCTTTCCTGCCAAAAAGAACTATTTTTAGTACAAAACTGCTGAATGTAAACAAGTCCATGTTAAATACATGGCATTTTTATAAAAAAAATTGCTAAAAAAAAAACTTTAAAAGCACATATCGATGCCATTGCACTTGAGTATCAGTGAAAGAATGTGCTCAGCCTGCGTCTGTTTAGATGATAATTTGGATTTAACTTGGTAGAAAGTACCATTTAAAAAAGTAAATGTTTTTTTGAAGGGCGCAGTCCAGTCCAGAGAAAAAAATCTTGATAATTCAGTAAATGATTATGCACTCTTTAGATTTCAGTCCTAATATACTTTATTGAAAACTGTTTTATTCAGGTGTGTTTGGGACTGGGCTGTAAGGTTGCATTTTCAGTGAAACCTCAACTGCATACTATAACTGTTGCATACAGTTGTAATGTACCCTCTGATGGTTGCTTTCATTTTGGATATATAAAGTACTTTTAGCAGAAAAACAAAAGTATTAGAAGTTCCAGTGTCCAAAATGCCAAAACCCCATCTTGTATTTGTCAAAATATATAATAAAGCGTTTTTACAAGTGTTTGTTTTTAAACTATGTATTAAATATTGTAGCACTTTTCTTAGCTGTTTTATATGCTGTCATTTGTTAAAAAGAAGTATTTCATTATATACCATTAGAATTATTATTTGTCTTGTGTCTGAACTTTTCTTAGAAGCAGCAACTTTAGAATTTGATAGAATTTCAGATGTATTAGGCACTATGTATCTTGGTAAAAATAGATTATGTAAATAGATTACGTAAACAAACATTATACATAACAAAATGTTTAATGTTGCTAAATTTCCAACAATAGTAATGAAACATTTAGTTGCCATGTAATATTTTTTTTAAAGAGGGGTATTTGGCTGTACATTGTTGCACATTTTAGCTACATATATATTCAAAATGTTTTAGCAACCATCAAAAACATTTAAAATATTCCCAAATAAAACAGATTGGACAACTTGCTCAAAATATTACCTTATGCCCCAAATGTATCCCAGACATTTGAAAATCGTTGTATCCCAGATGTAATTTTGATACTCTAAATTCTATACTTGTTAGATATGAATTTGAAACAAATTTTAAATAAAAATCCTTAACCTTTTCTCCCCAGCAGTGTGTTGATTGCTACTTTATTTATAGCATTTTTATTCTTTACAAACTAAAAAAGCAGATATAGCATTAAGGGACATATTGTCCATAGATTTAAAGATGGGAAAGGAGGTTGAAGAGAAAAAAGCAACCATGTGCATGAATTCCATTTTAATATGGACAGCTGCAGATAATTGGCAAGTAACCCAGTGGTTTTGTTTCTTTCAATAGAAACCTTTAGATGGAAGAATTTTTATTTGTAAAGCAGAGGCTTTAACTTTGAGCTGTGAATCATGATAGATATTAAAAATGAAAAGTACAGATGTGCTAAATTATCTGCAGTTAGGCATAAGGCGGTTATGATTAGCCCTATTTAACAACCATGAGAGCAAATTCAATTTGTTCTTCATATATTACTGGATTATTGTATGCTGGATATATTGAACCAAATAAGCTTAAGAGAAACTATTTGTGCTGCTTGATGACACCTGTATTTTAATTTGATTGGATGTGCCAATTTTAATTCTGCTTTAAACTTATTACAGTATGAAATATATCTGATGCATAAGAATGATTCATACAAAAAAGGGTAAGCCACCAAGCTTTTTAAAGTTAGAAAAATAGGCACTAGTTGGCTATATTGTCCTACCTAAATTGAACAAGATGGTTTAAAAAATATTAACATTCATAAACAATTTTAGTTTTGCAGCTCAGGTATCTTATACAATATGTCATAGCAATGTTTAGTTCAATATTCAAAACTGTATGGACTTGTTCTGGGCGTCAAAAATTTGACATGGTTATTAAGAGCATGATACATTTTCAACAGTTTCCTGTTTGAGGAAGACTTCCATTGGCCTATTTCACTTACGGATGAAATTTAATCTTTTTGTGAAAAAGCCAAATTTAGGAAAAGAAACAGTGCACAATTTGTTCAAGTTCCCACCTTTTTTTTATTGTATTATTCTGGATCCGAGGTTTTATTTGTTTCTTAAGTTCATCACTCAGAATCACAACTGGCAAGATGAGCAGTTACACAAATAAAATGTTTGTATCAATGCTTCAGATCTGAGGCAGAATTTGTTCTGGCACAACATAAAATATTTTAAACTTGTCTTTCTCATTGGCTAATGAAACTGAAATAATTACTGCTCCTGTATTGAACAAACAGCATTGGTATTCTTTAAGTATGAACACATCCACCTTCAAACAATACTAGTTAAAACTACAGTAGAGAATGTATGTGTTTACATTTTTATTAGTTTGTAGGCTAGATTTACAGCAAGCAAAATATAAACGGGTCCTCCTAATCAAAACAGTGATGTCTTAAAAGTAGTACCTGGTATTTTAAAAAAACATATAAAAATACCTTTTTTGGAAGCCTCTATAAGAAAGGAAATATAAAGTTTATTTCCACAAGTTTCTTCTGGCCAGAGCTGCACAGTAACACTACAATTTTACACTTTGCTTTAAACTACATTAGGGAGAACTCTTAAAAAAAAGCAATAAATGATTGCATAGCAGGACATTAACTTTTAGTACTAAACAAAAATGAGGCTATCAAATATACAAAGATGCTAGAATCACTCCTTCAGCTTACTGAACAGCCAACATTTTAAAAAGCATCTTTACTCCTGAGCAGTTTACTGTATATGATGAATATACAGTATTAAATTTGAAATTAGTTCTCTACAGAAACAAGAGTTCCATTGATACTAAATTTTCCTGCTAAACAGAAGTAAAGGGCCTTTGAAGGTTGATGCCGACTTTCATTCTTCCAACAGAAAAGCTATGTTCTTGGTACAATATTATGGTCTTCCAGAGAATACTTTTATACCATGGCAACATTCCATAGTCTAATTACCAAAAGCAAAAACAACATATACCAAATAACCCTCCTAATCTGAAGAGAAAGTTAGATTAATGTATAAACTCAAAATTGTCACTTCTATTTAGAAATACTGCTAATGAAACCCTGGGGCACTAAACAGGTAAGCCAACTACTTATAAAAACCTTCGTGTTGAGGTTTAGTTTTTATACACGGTGCAATGTGAGATGTTTATTTTAATTTAATGCAGCAAAAAGCCTTGCAGAATTTGCTCACTAAACCTCAAAGCCCACCACATTGCATACAAATACTTACTTAATGATTTAACTGAGTATTTTATTTTGGGAGGTTAACATATTAGAAAAAAGCACCTGGATTTTGCCAAATCCACAGTAAATCATTGTGAGCAATTTCTGCCTTTTCTAACTTATTCTCAGGACCATCGCTTCAGAGGTTATCAGTATTTCAATGTCTTTCAGATGCCCAAGGAACCAACCATTTTGGCACAAGTGTCCGCAACAAGCCAGCCTTTAACAACCCTTTTTGAGTGTTGACATTTTTTAGCTCATAGCAGTCACTACAGCAAAACAACTGCTCAATCTGCTGGCTATACAGCAGAAATTAAGCAACAGTGTAAACAGTGATGATCAAGGTAACATTGATATTTGAAGCATAAGACCATACTTTTTTTTTCTTTACAAAAATATACATAGAAACACAAGAATCTTAGTAGCTGCCCAAGACATTTAACAAAGTGGACTCTGTTGTGTAAGATTATCTGTATTGTATTTTTAATAGTAATAATTGCCTGCTCCAGGGATAACTAACAAAAATTATTTTAAAGCAATGTTGCAACATCATAACTCAATTGTTTATCTAGATGATACATGCCTAAAAACAAAATACACTGTTTAGTGGCCACTGGACTTGGGACTAGCCCATGATCTGGATCTGGATTTGGATCTAGATCTAGACTGCGATCTTGACTGAGATTTGGATCTAGCTGATTCTTTTTTCTTTGATTCTTTTTCATATCTTGAGCTGGACTTATAATGTGCCTTAGAATCCATTTTAGAGTTGTCTCTAGATTTAGTGCAAGATGTAGACCTAGACCGTGATTTAGCCTTCATTTCTTTTTTGGCTGGTGACTTAGATCGTGATCTTGAATTGGACTTTGACCTTGAAAAAGATGTGTTACGGTGTTTGAACCTATCAGAAAGAGGAAGATAATACATTTCAATATGGTCAATCTCATTAGGTGTTGTATTATCTCACATTAAAATGGCTTATTGTTGCAGGCACAGGCTTTTCTGATTTTGAATGTGTTATATAAAAGAATGTTTACCTATCATTATCTGAACGACTTCTGCTACGGCGATGTCTTCCAGCAGGTCTACTGCTAAAAAGGTACATGAGAAAAAGTAAACAGTGGCATATACCTTTAGAATTACTCACACACCCCCAACTAAAGATTCTTCAGTTGTAATATTTCTTTTTTCTTCAAGGATGCACTATTTCTGATCGTTCATGCAAGGTATAACAACTTCCATGCATGTTACTGCTAAGGTGACTTGGAATCTAGGTGTCAGACAGTCAATGAGTTTCCTCTTCATTACAGGCCAGCATAGGTCAAGGTAGTACAACACTTACTTTCTAGGACTATAAGATCTGCGACAGTTGTAATCAAAAGAACGGCTTCTTGACCTCCTTTCATAACTGCGACTTCTTGAACGCCGGTATCTGTCATAATCATCATAACGAGATGAGCTGTACACATTTCTTCCTTCCTTAGCTTTCATTTGGTTTGGTGCTGTTGGGAAAAAAGTTTTTAATTAAATGTTAATATCTAATGCAACAACTTCTATAAAGGTTGGATACTGAAAATCCAACTAGGACCGGCTTTGAACACATTTAAATGTGTATGATATTTAGGAAAAGCTCAGCAGTTTTTAACAGAGAAATCAACTGAGAGCTTGAATCATTTATACTAGCCCCTTTTCTTATTGATTTGTAAGCTAACTTGTGCTTAATGTTTAAGCTTAGTATTTCATATTAGAGCCCAATAACTGCACACTGAGGGCAGAAGTGCTCATCTGTAACTTATTCTGCTCTTCTGTTCTTTTGAAATGTCTTTAAAAAAACTGCAAATCTATTTATTCTCTTTGCATCTATCTCCCTTATCATCTTTGTCACAAAGTATTTTCAAATCTGTCTTCTCTTGTATCCATACTGCTTTTCTCTCCCAATAAACCCTCATTATCTGCTCTCTGTGTTCCATTTATTGCTTTACTTTTCCATTCTTTGTTTTCCATTTTTTCTTAAATCTTTAACTCTGCATTTCCCTAAAACCATTCTCAGTATGATCAAGTATGATAGTCCACATTTAATGACTGCCCTGTTTAGCAGCTGAACAAAGTTAACAATGGCCCTGAAAAAGTAACTTTACAACCAATCCTCACTTATAAATGTTGCAACATCCCCACAGTCACATGATAGCTTGTTTAACAATCCATGAAGATTTGCTTAGTGACTGGAAAAGAAGTGAAGCTGTAAGTCCATTGCAGTTACGCAATATCTTGCTTAATGACCATGTTGCTTAAAAGATGACTACCTGTATTTTAGCAATCTTAATATTTTGTTTCTTCAATGGCCAGGTGTCCACAAAATGTCTGCAGCAGGACATTAGTGCATTTTTTTCATATTGACTTACAACAGATATTTAGAGGAATAGTATCTATGAAATTTCTTAAAAGCAGCAAGCACTGAGTTTTAACTATGAATTTCTCAAATCTTCTTGTATAGGTGATCAAACTGATGGCCATCATAGATTTGTCTTGCAAATTCTTATCTATGTGAATTATAATACAACAATTCAATCTTGCTGGATGAATCTGAATTTCGGACTGAGAATTTGTTCTGAATTTATCAATGTATTAATTCTGTTCCTTGTGCAAAAGTTTTCTGGGGAACTTCTCCTTTCTTCCTTGGATGAACTTTTTAACAATCATTCTTACATATTTTTAACTGCAGCAGGCCTCTGTAACCTGGTATTGATCACACAGCTGAAAAATTGGGAATGAAGCACCTAAATGTGAAAGTTATGTAGGTGGGGAAGAATGTTTCTTCATTTTGTTGAAAAGCAGTTTCCAATAGAAAGCAGGCCAAATTCCAGTTAATTTTCTTTTTAATAATCTCTCTACTAATTGCTACTTTCTGCTAGGAAGATTTTTATGACTTCCTTGTCTAGCCAAAACCCTGGGGTTTCCTTGTAGTCTCCAATACAAGTAATAACCAAATTAGACATCGTTTTACTTTTTGACACTAGCAAAGGTTGATTAAGTGCTGCCACTATATCTTGTATTCTGGATTCAGACAGCTCATGATCAAAAATATGTTTATTGTGGGGAAAGTTGTTGTACTTAACTGCTTCATATCTCAAACCAACTTCCATGGTAGTTGAGTGACATGTCTACAATTACACTAAATGGATATAAAATGACTAATGCCATGGGAGGACACTTTTTCTACTCTTATGTAACTGGTAGGCTTTATATGATTTTTTAAATATTGATTTGGAAAAGTCCATGTAGTATAGTTGACTACTTATGATAAGCATTTCCATTAATTATTTGTGCCCGCCCAACCCCTCATTTTTAATATATATTCTAAAATTACAGATATCATACATTCTAATCAGAATATTGCACTATATTTTTTTACCAGATCCTTATAACAGTAAATAGCAAATATAACATTTCAATAATTTGTGTATGTATGTATTGTGGCTGTGATAGAATAATTCATACAGCTTTATGTGCTATGTTTCAGTATTAATTTTCTGACAAACTTTATTTAAATATAAATGCAGTACATACTTTTCCGATCTCCTTGAGCAAACTGGATTTCTATCTGACGGCCACAAATCCATTTCCGGTCCAAATTATGAAGGGCATCTTCAGCATCCCGGACATCTTCAAATGTGCTAGATGTTAAGGTACTTGGAGATTTGAAGTATTTGCAGCTATATAATTAGTAATTTTTGTTTTCCCATAATGCCATTATAGCCTTGCAACTAACATGTCCTCATTTTTGTATGTTCTACAGCATAACGAAGATTAGCTGATATCAGTAATGTCATCTTTCATCTACCAATGTTTAAAAAATATCTCACCCTGAAGTATTATTTTTCTTAAGAGAGCTTTAATATAGTAACAGTGTAGCATTTTCCAGATGAAGCTAATATAGGCAATCCCAGGTCTAAGCACCTGTTGTTTCCTAAATGTTTTTAACCAAAATTGTTTTCAGACTATTGTATCTGTGCTTCTGCCTATTAGGGATGGACATCAAGAACAACAAAGTTGCTTGCAAAGTTTTTTTTATAAAGTTTAAAATTATGACTTCAAAATTGAGTTATGGCAAAGACAATTTCCAGCAAGGAGAACCCAATTTAAGGAGAATCCTCTGGAATTCAATCTCTCACTGTCCTGAAGGCCAAGTGATCCAACTCAAAATGGCAGGCAGTGTTGTCCTTCTACTAAAGTGGCACAAGGCATTCATGAACTGCTAAAAAAAGGTATATATTGTATTAAAAATACACATACTACTTTGCGATGCTCATGAAATCTTTTTGTAGCTTCAGTGATTTGTCAGCTCAAAGAACACCGTCCGCCATTTTGAATGAGATCACATTGCCAGTCAGCCAATCTGCCATTTTAAACACTGTAAAAAGTGATTTTGCAATACTTTTGCCATTTTTTAACAATCCTGTTCCTCTCTAGAGGTTGTCTTTAAGTTGGATGATCTTAGCCCAGGGACTGCCTGTATTAAAATTAATGGTTTTCATTTTCAATGATTGATTTAAAAATCATTGCAAAATTATATAAGATTTTATGACAAAAACATGCTGGAAAATTAAGCTCAAGTTACATATTGCAAGCTCCTAAGTGAGCTTACTTGATTAACTGTCCTTTTGTGTCAAATTACAAATATCCTATGCAGCAAATTTCATCTTATTGCAGATATCCTCATTTCAAATCAGTAATGATTAGTTGAAATTGTACTTTTCTATAAAATGCAGACAACATGGTTATTTAGCAAATTATTACAGGGCCATAGCTAAACTAAATTAAAATAAAAAGTATTGGTTAACCACTTACACAACCAGCAAGCTCTTATTCTGTAGGATACATCAGGTAAGGCTCCTTTTATCTTGGCCACCAGTCAACTTCATCTTGACCTTTAAATCTTTAAGTGCTTTTCAGAAGGACTTGAGATGCTTGGTCAAAAGTGACAGATGGCTTTATCTTTATACTTTGAAAAACAACCTTTTCCCCCATTTGTAGATAAAGCGAAGCTTTTTCTCCCATTATGGCTTGTCCTTCTTCCAGCTTTTCTTTATATTTTCTTTTCCCAAACTTTCCCTTCTCTTCAAGCCTGATCCTTAAGAGGTCTTTGGCTTGTCTACTTGCCTTAATTCTTGAATTCTACTCTAAAGGTTCTTTCATGCTTTCTCTTTGGGGTCGCCATTACTGTACAGCTTTACACTCTGAGGCAACAACAGAGGACAGTAAATTAGGGGACAATAATCAGAGCAAGAATTTTCACCTCATTTTATACAAGTCTGTTCTTGATCAAATAAACAATAAAATATCAATCACATTTTGCTAAGCATTAAGAATAAATTTACTAGAAATGCCCAATATGCTGAACTGCAATGATAAACTTTGGAGGCAGCAGCAAATGCCATTTCCAAATCAAAAGCACAAGTTTAAATATGAAGCCTGTGCAACAATAATGCAATATATTGTTTACTATAGTTAAAGTTTTCTAAGTATGAAAATTCATCAATGCATTAACTTCTGGAGAATGGAACACACACAACATATTACAAATAACACAAGAAAACAGCCTTGTCATTTAGGTTTGTTACCTCATTCACAAACGTGAATTTCAAACTTCAACACCCTCTCACCAATCAGTCATCTGAAGAAAGGATATTGAACATAAGCAAATCCTCTTGGACGGCGGGTGTAGAAATCCAAGGGTACATATACATCAACTATTGGACCATATCGACCGAATTCCCGACGTAAGTCCTCAGACCTGCAATAAGACTTAACGTTTGTTTGTGTTCACAAATTAGAAAGTGGAGTAGAAATTAAAATACCTATGTGTATAAATACTTATCGACCTATTTGGAATTGGGGGAGTACAATCCTATGACTTTGGTAAGTACCTCCCACTTATTTGTTACAGGGTATGAACTCCGCTCTAAACTTTCCCTTGCCAGCTTGAAATAAGAACCCAAATTTTAATAGAATATAATGTAGCAATATCTAACACAATATATCATTCATGCTAAATATTTACTAAGAATGTAACCTTTGGAGAGAATAAATTCAAACTTGTAAATGGCTACCAGCCAGAGATATACAAAAGTTCTTGCATCAGAACATCTGATTTCAGGTGGTTTGTTATCAAATTGAAACCTGCATGATTGGTCTGGAAATATTTGACTGGACTTCCAAACCCCATTTTGTGCATGGGGCATATTTTTTTGTGTGTGCATGCTCCTACAAACCATAATCAAGACTGTATGATTTCACGCACCAACTCTAATAACCAGAAATTTGACCATTTACTAGATGCAAATTAATAAACAACTCTGGGGGAGAAAAACAGATTTGCTACAGATTTCAAGTAAGTTCCCTAGTCTTAGGAAGGGGTTAGGAGAGAAGAATCTGGGGAAAAATGTAACTTAATGTAAATCTCCAAATGTAATCCAAGATTAAAGGGAAAAAAATGTAGGTTTAGAATGTGCTAAAACTGTGGAAAACGAAAGAACTCTTACGAATTCCAGAAGGGTTTAGCAGAGAAGTTTATTTGTGCAAGGTTCAGAGCATATTAGATAGGCAATTCTGAACGAGGGCATGATTAGACTTCAGTTTTTATACTCCCCTCCTTAAAGAACAAAGAGCTACACATTGAAATACACACTGTGATACATTAGGAGCGTTTCTCACAGGCATACAATGGAAGGTTTTGCTACATACAAAGTATCCATGTGCAAAGCGCATTTGGTTGCCACATATTACTGACACAGAACTTTCCCAGTGAATTTTCCCATTGATTATGCATTACCTCATTGTTCTAGCAATTATGCAGACACATCATTATTGCAGTTATGCAGACAAATCATTATTCTAATAATAGTTCAATTTACTACATTATTCCCCCCTTTGGAAGTTACTACATTAATATCGAGGAGCTATTTGAATGAGGCTAAATTCGAATAAAGGAAGTAGTGGATGTAGAAAAACATGCAGCAGTGCCCTGCAGAAATGAAATTTTTTTAAAGCAAAAACTGTATAAAAAAGCAAAGGGAAGCCGGCAGAACTGCAGATAGGGGGAAAGAAAGAAAAAAATTTAAATGCTTTCCCCACCCCACAATCTCTCAAACACAGAACGGTCTCGTCATTTTACTAACTGAGGCGATATTCCTGATTTCACGCGCTGCTCTTCGTCAGTCTCCTTTGGCGCCAAAAAAACGAGAAGTTGGCACACAAACGAAGCGAGCACCAAGTGGCTTCTTTCACGCGTCTCGCTTCGCAGGGCTCCCGGAGGGCACACGAACCGTTCGCCCGCTCGGCATTTTTAACCATCTTCTGCCAACCGGGCAGAAGAAACAACGGAGACCCCGAAGAACGGGTGAGGAGGAGGCCACAGGGCAGGGAAACGACCGAGAAGGCCTCCAGCAGGCCTGGCCGCAGCCAAGGGGCGCCTGGACACCCCCCCTCCCCCGAAGCAAGACCGGGACGCGGGAAATACCGAGGCAACGCTGAGGCGGTCGCGCCTCAGGCCTACCGCGCCCTTCTTTCCCCGCCTCCCTCGCTTCACACACACACACACCTGGTATCGTCGGCCACGTTTCGCACAAATAGCGAGGTGTTCGGCGGCCGCAGGTAGCGAGACATGATTCTTCCGGGGGAAGGGAAGCGGCCCGCCGGCTAGACGCGAAGGGCGAAGCCCAGAGAGTTGAAAGGGACCCCCGGCGCTGAGGAGAAAGAGGCACAACGGAGAACGACTCGGGGCAACCGCCTTGTGGCGAACTCTCGCGAGAGCCGGGGCGCGCGCGCACGCGCACCAACGGCGGGCGGGATGGCGTCTCGCGCTTTTTCTCTCTCTCTCTGTCTGCCGCCGAGCGAGATGGCAACGCGCCTGCGCCTTAGCCTGCAACCGTCGTGCGGGAGGCAGGTCTCGCGTTGTTTGACGAGCGCTTTGCGGTCGGGGCGCGCGCCTGCGCGGTCGGTTCGGACCGTGCTTTGCCGCCTTTGGGGCGCGGGCCTGGTTGTGGAGAGAGATTGGGGGGTGGGGCGGAGGAAATGCAGAAAGAAGAGAATGCGAAAACGCGTCTCTGGGGAACGTTTTTGGACGTTTGGCTTGTTGGGCTGCGTTTTGTAAAAACAAATAAATAAATAACATTCGCTTTCGGACGTGGTGATGTTGCCTGGGATTTTAAAGGCGTCGTTGTTAGCATTTTAAAAGGGGATATTGGCACTTTTAACATGGTGGGGAGGTATAAGCCTCTGTTTTTTAAAAAAAACTTAAGGAAAACACGTTTTTTGCCCTTGGCCGAGGTTGCATTGCAGCCCCAGAGGATGCTGGAGGAAATGGATCAGGGGTAGGCAACCTCGGCTCTTTTATGACTCCTGGACTTCAACTCCCAGAATTCCTGAGTCAGCATAGCTGACTCAGGAATTCTGGGAGTTGAAGTCCAGGAGTCATAAAAGCCGAGGTTGCCTACCCCTGAAATGGATAATGTGGATCCCTTTCGGTAGGGATTCTGGTTTGGATATAGGATGGTGTGGGAAGTCAGCCCCCCCCCCTCCAGAGAAGGAAATATTACAAGGGTAGAAAAATATATTTCCTCAAAAAGATTTTAAAAGCAGAAACCAACCCTGCCCCCAAGTCTCTCTGTCTCAAGCAGAAACCAGCTCTGTACAAATGCAGATGCAAACCATCAGGAAAGTTGGAGCTAGACGCTTAGGAAGACAAAGAGACCTAAAATCTGCATACCCCACCCAAATTCCTAAGAGTCATTAGCCCCAGCACCCGGGAAGCAGGATATAACCCTTGGGACATAATAGGATTAACCCACCACCATCAAGAAAACCAGAAAGGCATACCCAGATTCAGGTCAGTATACGTAACACAGGAAATACAAAGCCAGGAACAGGAAACTACTTCAAACAAAAGGCTCCAGAGGGTATAAAAACCCACTCCCTGCATGTGCTCAGCCCTTTTTTTCTCTCCTTCATGCCAGAACCATCTTTCTGTCTGGCTCTTCAATAAACTGCAACCTTCTTTCTAAAGCAGTCGCCATGTTGTTTATCCCCGGCTTGGATGAATCATGATGAAGACTTTTTTTTCAACAATTGAAAATAGTGGGACTTGGGAAAAGGGCTTCTATGTGATGGCTCCCTCTTTTTGGAACAGCATTCTGGCAGAGATAATAAGGCTGGCTCCCATCTTGTTGTTTTTCCAGAAGGATTTGAAATCTCCCCCCCTTTCTCCCCCTCTCCTTCCCTCTCTTCCTATCTCTGTCATCTAATTTATAAGGCACCCTCCTTGTTGTTAATTGCGAAGTTGTGTCCGATCCATCACGACCACATGGACAACGTTCCTCCAGGCCTTTCTGTCCTCTACCATCTTCTGGAGTCCATTGAAGCTCACGCCTCCTGCTTCAGTGACTCCATCCAGCCACCTCATTCTCCGTCGTCCCCTTCTTCTATTGCCCTCCATCTTTCCCAGCATCAGGCTCTTCTCCAGTGAGTCCTTCCTTCTCATTAGGTGGCCAAAGTACTTGAGTTTCAACTTCAGGATCTGGCCTTCTAAAGAGCAGTCGGGGTTGATCTCCTCTAGGACTGACCGGTTGGATCACCCTCCTACTGCAAGGCAACTTACAATGGTTTTGTCAGCAGGCTTGAGGAACCCATTCAGAGCCTATCAATTTGCTTGTTTGACTCTGTTGCCGCCACCATGAGATGGGGGTTAAATTGTGGATTTTAAACTGAATTTTTAATGTACCTCGTTTGCCGTCATTGTGTCTATTTACTTAATAAACAGAGAAATCAAATAAGTAATGTCTTTAATCCAGTTTGTTATGTTCTGTACTGTAGATATGCAAGCGACTGACCCCCGCCCATTGTGGAGAAGCTAAATGGGCATTTCCTATCAAGCTGAGGTTAGCCCTCAGGGGACCCTAACGGTTATTCCCAACTCTTTCGGTGGGAGCATTCATATTTGGGCGGGAGATTCTAGGCAGGTAATTGGATGAACATCTGAGGTCTTAAATGTATAAGTATCGGCCATTACCTGTCGCTGGCCAGTTCTCTTGCTACTACAATAAAGCTATACAATGACGCTGTGTTGCTCCTTGTCTATCGAAGCACCCCACTACATAAAATAGTTAATCAGCAAAAAGTCTACGCAAAGCTCAGGGATTTTAAGAATAATTAATATATATAACACTCAGCGTTCCACATCTCAACTCTTATTGCAACAAAACCCCTTTCAAAGGCCTGAGAGGGTCCCAAAATCCCAATGTAAATAAAAGAAAAGAAAACCCAAGTTTAACATGATCAAGAGATACCATTTTTCCTTTACAAAAAGCAAGCTTCAATACATCAAAAGTTTTTCCTATTTTCAAATACCAACGTTTTTTTTAAAAAGCTATATAGTTTATAACTGAGAGTGTCAAATGATTTTATTCAGATTATGATTGAGATAAATTGGTTATTGATTAGCAAATAAGCTTCTTAGTTCACAGATATGTATTTAAGGTCTGCTCTTCTAAATGACATCGTGAACTCCTTTGCAGATATTTCTTACACCAGAAGCCCCACCACTGCACCAGTGGCAGTTATCGCAGCTTTGGTAGCGACACCAAGGCCTGCCATCCCTAGGGTGAAAAACAAAAACAGGTAACAGAATTAGGAAGATGAAAAACCACTTATCAAATGTCCTACAAGTATCTGAAAACACTAATGTGATATCATGGAGACTTAAAAGTAAGATCTTTGCAAATTGAGCTAGGGAAAATAAGCCACACATATAAATGTAAATAGTACAATTACACATTGGTCTTTTTATTATCTGCTTAAGTACATAGGTAAGTGCACCCTGTAAATTTTTGGTTCTTAACTGATTTTGAGTTTCTGTGTGTATATATTCATTAAGTCTTTATTTTCAAGGCACTCAAACTTCACATTCAGCAGGATAAAAACAGCTAAACTCAACATTTCTTAATTATTGTTACATATTTTTTTCAAAAATTTGGCACTGATACTTTGGTTTTGGATAGCTCTTCGACTATCATTCAATCTTGGTCTGTGTAAAGTTCATTCTCTTGTACCCTTTTGTTCAGAACACATTTTAAAATGCAAAATACTCTGTTCACCTGTTAAAATAGTCATATGGACATATCGTCTATTCATCCTTGAACACTGTTGTTAACTCCAAAAGCTACTTTGCACTTGGTGATTTGACCTGTATATTCTCTGTTCTTCAAGAATGCATGTCCTATAATTACTTATTGGTTTGGCATACTATTAGTACTATACTAAGAGAAATGTTTCGTGTTTACAGGGTGGGGCCTCTATTCTGAGTAGCTTTTTCTTGTCCTCTCACCTCCCTCCAAATGTTCATTTGATCAAGTAGAAACTGAAAATCAGGCTTGTCAGATGCTATATTTTTTCTATCCTGCTCTATGGAGTAGAGAGTCGGTCTCTGACAGAAGGCCACCTGAAGAGACTAGAAGCATTTGAAATGTGGATGTACAGGCGGCTGTTACGTATAAGCTGGGTTGACAAGATCAGAAATGAGGAGGGGATAAGCCGCCTGGGAAAGCCAAGGGAAATCATCAAAACAATTAAAAAATGAAAATTAGAATATTTCGGACATGTGATGCGACACTCAGAAAAATACGGCATACTCCGTTTAACCCTCCAGGGAAAGATGGAAGGCAAACGAGGTCCAGGCAGAAGAAGAACATCGTGGCTTCAAAATCTAAGGGACTGGTTTGGACAAAACTCAGCAGCACTTTTTTGTGCGGCTGCTGATAAAAACAGGATCGCCAACATGATCACCAACGTCCGATAATGGATATGGATGGCATAAAAAGAAGAAGAAGAAACTGCCATTTGTTTTGCTTCCAGGAAAAACAGAAAAAGTAAATGCAGGCTGATCTTTAAATATTGGAATGGAGAGAAACAATCCAATTAGATTTAGAAAAAGAGAGAGGTGTATTTGAAAATATTTTTTTAAAAATAACCCTCTCGTGGAATCAATGTAATATTTTTTGCAAGGATGTCCATCTGGCCTCAAGAAACTAATTGTGTATCTGCAAGCTTCTGTAGCTTCATTTGTACCATTGTAGCCACCATCTTGATCTTTTGGACTACACCCTTCAAAAACCGCCGGAAGTAATTGATTTTTGAAAGGGAAGTGTCTTGTGAGGAATCTGAAACACAACACCAACCTCTCCTTCATTGTGTCCTTTCAGTAAGAACGTATGTATGTTCTTCCAAAGAAAACGGGAATCATGGTTCTAATGCTACAGTGATCAAAGGCGATCAAACCGGTCAGTCCTGGAGGAGATCAACCCCGACTGCTCTTTAGAAGGCCAGATCCTGAAGTAGAAACTCAAGTACTTTGGCCACCTAATGAGAAGGAAGGACTCACTGGAGAAGAGCCTGATGCTGGGAAAGATGGAGGGCAATAGAAGAAGGGGACGACAGAGAATGAGGTGGCTGGATGGAGTCACTGAAGCAGGAGGCGTGAGCTTCAATGGACTCCAGAAGATGGTAGAGGACAGGAAGGCCTGGAGGAACGTTGTCCATGAGGCCGCAATGGGTCGGACACGACTTCGCAACTAACAACAACAGCAACAATGCTACAGTACAGGTAGTCCTCAACAATTCACTTAGTGACTGTTCAAAGTTACAACAGCACTGAAAAAAGTGACTTATGACCATTTTTCACACGGCCATTGCAGCATCCCCAGAATCACGTGATCAAAGTTCAGATGCTTGACAACTGACTCATATTTATGACCGTTCATGTCATCACCTTTTGCAACATTCTGACAAGTAACAAGAATAGGGAAATCCGCTTCACTTAACAACTATGTTGCTAACTTAACAACGGCAGCGATTCAGTTAACTACTGTGGCAAGAAAGATAAAATAGGGCAAAACTCACTTAACAAATGTCTCATTTAGTAACAGAAATGTTGGGCTCAGATTTGGACAACCACCACTAGATGGCAGCAAAGGTTAACAAGCAAAACTTAGAAGAAAAAGGCAGGGGCCCTGGAGTTTGTGCTTTGAGTTTTTTCTTTTTAATTAATGAATTTATTATTTACTATTTTTATATCATTTTTATTATTTTATTTTTAATTTTTGTCAGATGATGGATATGTGTTTGTCCCAAGCCTTTTTTTAAAAACTCAGTTAATTGTCTTTTATATCCGGGTACTGCCATCTAGGATTCTGAATCTCAGTTTTTTTCCTTGGCCAAAACACTCCAAACTATTTCTAGTTTGTTTCAGTGGTAATGTGGAACATCCTTGTTTCTGCCCAATTACGGCTGGCATGGAGCAGGTTGACAGACCTTCTACAGTTCAGTCTTTGGTTCTGAGTTCCAACAGAACATTTTCTCTGTTTTGTACATCCCTTATTTGAAAGCTACATACTGGGGAAGGGTGGATCTACCAAGGTGGCTGGCTAGGAACCTGAGCGTACTTGAGCCGTTTAAAGAGCCAGTGGGGTATAATGGTTAAGAGACCAAGACAGAAATTGGGGGCCCTGAGTTCTAATCCTGATTTAGATCTTTGGGCCAGTCCCTCTATTAACCCTAAAAAGAAGGCAGCCTTTTCCAAAAATTTTATTTTATTTCTCACATTTTTAAAGTGGCCATTTCCCTCACAGAGGAATTCTGGGCAGTGTACAATAAAATATTAAAATATAAGAACAATAAAAATAGAAAATGTAAAAGAGGCAATTTAAAACACTTAAAAATAAAAGTTGAAGGGAGGGCTGTCAGGGTACCAACCAGCCCCATAGTTGCATACTCCTCTGGGCTACTGCGAGTCCCCTGGACTGCAAGGCGAACAAACCGGTCAGTCCTAGAGGAGATCAACCCTGACTGCTCTTTAGAAGGCCAGATCCTGAAGTTGAAACTCAAGTCCTTTGGCCACCTAATGAAAAGGAAGGACTCACTGGAGAAGAGCCTAATGCTGGGAAAGATGGAGGGCAATAGAAGAAGGGGATGACAGAGAATGAGGTGGCTGGATGGAGTCACTGAAGCAGGAGGCGTGAGCTTAAATGGACTCCAGAAGATGGTAGAGGACAGGAAGGCCTGGAGGAACGTTGTCCATGGAGTCGCGATGGGTCGGACATGACTTCGCAACTAACAACAACAACAACTGGACTACTTGTGCAAGATTGCAGAATTGGTGGCCTGTCTCACTTCTGGGGGGAAAGTATCCCATAGGGCAGGGGCAATGACAGAGAAGGCTCTCTTCCTAAACGCTACCAGTTGGAATTCCTTAACTGACAGGGTCTGCAACATACCTTCCCTGCTTGATTGGATGGGACAGGCAGAGGTAATGGGACAAAGAGGGTTTTGTAGATAGCTTGGCCCCAGTCCATGGAGGCCTTTAAAGACCATAGCTGATATCTTGAATTGGACCGGGGGGGAAACTGGCACCCATTGCACCCACTGGCACGGTGGAGCAAAACTGTTACATGTCATTCTGCACCAGCTGAAGCTTGCAGATACTTTCAAAGATAGCCCCTATAGAGCACATTGCAATAGTCAAAACAGGAGATGACCAGGCAGGAGTGGAGAGCCTCCCTGTCCATTTTTGGTTCCTGTTGATAAATGTTGCCTAGAAAACTGCAGGCAATTGCTTAGGCAGTAACCAGGAGTCAGGACTCATTTGAAGGCATAGATCAACCCATCAATTGCCATTTTAGGACTTACATTAGGGTTTCCCACCATGGAGCAATAGGAAACAGTTGTCCACTGATACCAATTATGCAAAGTCAGCGGAGTCTCCACAAATAGTATTGTAGATCACACATGATCCTAGGAAATCAGGTTGCCCATCCACGAGAGAGAAAGGCATGTTGCAGCATACCAGGCTGACATTTCCTCTTATTAAAATGATCTAAAGCAGACATGTCAAAGTTGTAGGTGCTCCATTGCTGGAGGTTTTTAAGGAAAGATTCTCCAGGATGATATAGGGCAGACATGTCAAACACAAGGCCCGGGGGCCGGATGCGGCCCGCGAAGTGGTTTCATGTGGCCAGCGAAGCCATCCTGGAAACAGTGAGGGAATGGCCCCCGCTGCCTTGGCCCTGGCCCAGGCCGGCCGGGAGCCAATGTACAATTTTATGGTGGCCATCTATGCTGAAACACATTCAGTCTTAGCTCCACAAGGCCGTCTGGAAAAGTGAGGAACCAGCCCGTGTTGTGTCGGCCCCCAGCTCCTGGGTGCATGCTGGGGAGGTGTCACCCTTTGTGAGGAATGAAGAAATGCACCATTGCCTGGAAGTGGCCAGCAAATGGCCCTTGCCTACTTCACATATCCGGCTTGATGGGCTCTGGGGGAGGGGTTTCGGCAGGCAGTGAGGCTCCTCCAGTGGACCATGCCTTGGCACTTGCTCCGGCCCCACCCCCTTCTGCCAGAGACCCTCAGATCTGTCCCACTCCTGCCCAGGCCCCCACAGGCCCCCTTGATGCGAACGATGTAGAGCTGGCCATGCCCACCCAATAGGCCACACCCACTTCATCCACACCCACCCAATAGGCCACACCCACCCTGGCCACACTCACCCGGCCCCCCTGAGGGCAACCACAATGCTGATGCGGCCCTCAATGAAATTGAGTTTGACATCCCTGATCTAAAGCAATAACATTCAGCTTCTGTGTTCCCGTTGGCACCTTCCCACAAGCATATAGGCATCCTTTTTTCAAAATCACAACAGGCATTTGAAGAAATGGAGAACCGTCTGGCAAAAGGCTGTGGCATAATAAATGGCTGAGCCACTACAGGTTTTGCGGCAACAGGGCAAAAAACTGAAAAGCGATACTGACCAGCGGATTGCCCGAGGGCAACGATGCTTCCGGCGGCCACACCACCCCCGTTGGCGATGGCTGCAGCTGACATCATCTTGGCTGCCAGCGATCCTGCAGCAATGCCGGCAGCCGTGAACCCCATGGCACTCAGCACGAGCGGGGCACCGATGGCTGCAGCCCCTGAAAAGCAGGCTGTTAGTTACTGCTGCACAGACATAACCCAGATATCACTGGTTTATTTACTGCATTTTCTGCCAATTTTTCTTTCCACACCTTATTTCTCACCAGCCATTCAATCAGTTGCACGGTCAAAGGGAATGCATGTCTCCTTAAAGCAATCCGATGTTTTAATCACTTCATTGGTTTTCTAAATTACTTCACCTGCCTGTATGTCCCTTAAGGTCTAACCCAGGGGTAGGCAACCTTGGCTCTTTTATGACTCGTGGACTTCAACTCCCAGAATTCCTGAGCCAGCCATGCTGAGGGGAAAGGGAGAGTTTTCAAGCTGAGCCATGCTGGCTCAGGAATTCTGGGAGTTGAAGTCCACGAGTCATGACGGGGCCATAGTTCCCCCATGCTGGCTGAGGAATTCTGGGAGTTGAAGTCCACAAGTCATGACGGGGCCATAGTTCCCCCATGCTAACTCAGGAATTCTGGGAATTGAAGTCCACCAGTCATGAAGGGGCCATGGTTGCCTACTCCTGGTCTAAACAGAAACAGGTACAACCTAGCTCAGTAGTGGTTTTACTCACAGAAGGTAGCTAACGAATCCTTCAACAAAAAACAAAGCTGTTTCTCAGTGTTGTGCTCTGTGAACATTAATGACACACTGACGATATGGCACTGTATAGAATACAGGAATCCATTTGGGAAAAAAGGAGCATATGCAGGCAGGTCTCCACTTACTACCACTTGTTAGTGACCAAAGTTAAAATGGCAATGAAAAAAGTGACATGACCGTTTTTCACACAAACTGTTGCAACCATTGCCCATCTCTGGTACAGATTGAAGACTGCCCTTATCACTGAAGCTTCTAACCTCCCTATGGATCCTCAAGTCATTTTTGTTAATAGTAACAATTACTTGGGTATTACAGGTTCTTGATGCATGTATGTGCTTCTTAAAAGCTAGGAAAAAAAAGGATGATCCTGCTCAAGTTCCATCAGCATTAGGAAGCGCCCCCAAATCTAGAGTTCTCTTTTCCCAAATTAAACATCTTGTTTGTACTAAGAACTGCTCCTCTAATGCAAAATTCTCCCACCAATATGATGACAATCCATTACGCGATATAGAGAAACAACTTACCAGCTCCAAGGAGAACCCCGGTTAGTAAACCTAAGGGAATAGATATGTGCCAGTCAGATTTTTGACATATATACTAAGCTTCAAGTAAGAGACTTGTATTGCCATGGGAAGTCAAATTTAACACTTCCCAACTTTTTGGAAACCGCTTCTGGACTTTGTGCTTGAAGTGGAAAAACCGAATAAGTTTGTGGTTATAGAAATGGCTACTTTATTTTATTATGTAAAAGTAAAAAATCGAGGTTTGATGTTATGCTATTGCATCAAAGAGAGTCAGAAATCAACACTTTTTTCTTTCTCTTTTCCCTCTGCCCCACATTTTTCCCTTCCCTTTTCCCTCCCCTATTTTCCTACTATTTTCTTTTGTATGTTTGTATTATATATTACAGAGCAATAAATAAATAGACT
Organism: Protobothrops mucrosquamatus; assembly: GCF_001527695.2. Classification (NCBI taxonomy): domain Eukaryota; kingdom Metazoa; phylum Chordata; class Lepidosauria; order Squamata; family Viperidae; genus Protobothrops; species Protobothrops mucrosquamatus. The sequence goes on from NW_015387207.1 coordinate 232,862, forward strand.
GTTGTAAAAGAAAGATTGAATTTTTCCATAACATCATGCGAGTAAAAAGAAGTTGGGCTCTGATGACGTGTACACACACACACACATACACACACACACACACTTCCCACACTCAGACACCCTACCAAGGATGCCTCTGATGTGAAGTGTTAATAGTGGTATTTTCCTCTTTTACATGGCCAAGTGAACACAGCCATTGTAACTATATCATGCAAGGCTGACAACATCTTTATGACTAGAAAATCAATTGGTCTTATTTCTTACCCATCCTCCTGTCGATGCACCTGCAAGTAAAAAGCAGAAACTCTGGTAAGAAAATATATTCTATAGCTAACAACTTCTGACTGCTGACCCAATGCCTTGAAGTCCATTCAACCATTATCCCCAGAACTGAAGTTTCCAGCCATTACTGTGTTCTAGGCAGCCTAGTTACCAAGTCTGAACATATTTCCCTCAAGCCAGCTGAGAACTACTGATTTCCCACTCCATGCTCAAAACAGTCTGTAACCCAAAAGGAAATGACTAAAACCCAAACTGCTTGGTACCTTGTAAACCAGTAGTAGAGGAAAAAGAAGCAGGTTATTCTTAATAAATGAAGCTGATACTTCTCTTAAAGGACTTATCAAAACCTACCCGTGGTGGTCCCTGTACACTGGTGTAAGACGCTAAGAAAAAGACTCAGGCATATCTTGAGCAGAGATTTGAAGCTGCTGCAAAGCTGCTTGTCACAGCTTGAGAGTCTCTGTGTGTTTATTGGTTTTTATATACTTTTTACATACATAGGCTTTACTATTAAATGCTGACTTTTTACATTCATAAGTTTTAACCATTAGATGCTGACATCAAGTTTCTTCATTAGAAAATTCCTAGTAACACATTACATGATCAAAGAGGTAAAGAACAAATACAGGTAGATCAAAAGGAGAAAAGAGCTTAACAAAGACAGGAAGAGATAGGAAGGAACTTAAGCATATTATCTGTTTAGGTAAG